>NC_056749.1:787857313-787939813 GCF_019279795.1 Protopterus annectens
GAGTATGTAAGGTATACTGGAAAGCAGGAAGTAAAAAGGAATTATTTTAATAAATAAAAGCATATAGCAAAACTCAATAGAAATGTATATAGAAGCAAGCACCCATATAAAACAAATGCAAAAATAACACCAGTGTCTTATTTAATGGCAAATGTATTCATGTCCGAAATATTGAAAAGACATATCTGATATAGTTAAGAGTCATCCTCTATGTGCTCTCTGTAGTTAAGAGTCATGCTCTATGTGCTCTCTGTAGTTAAGAGTCATGCTCTATGTGCTCTCTGTAGTTAAGAGTCATGCTCTATGTGCTCTCTGTAGTTAAGAGTCATGCTCTATGTGCTCTCTGTAGTTAAGAGTCATGCTCTATGTGCTCTCTGTAGTTAAGAGTCATGCTCTATGTGCTCTCTGTAGTTAAGAGTCATGCTCTATGTGCTCTCTGTAGTTAAGAGTCATGCTCTATGTGCTCTCTGTAGTTAAGAGTCATGCTCTATGTGCTCTCTGTAGTTAAGAGTCATGCTCTATGTGCTCTCTGTAGTTAAGAGTCATGCTCTATGTGCTCTCTGTAGTTAAGAGTCATGCTCTATGTGCTCTCTGTAGTTAAGAGTCATGCTCTATGTGCTCTCTGTAGTTAAGAGTCATGCTCTATGTGCTCTCTGTAGTTAAGAGTCATGCTCTATGTGCTCTCTGTAGTTAAGAGTCATGCTCTATGTGCTCTCTGTAGTTAAGAGTCATGCTCTATGTGCTCTCTGTAGTTAAGAGTCATGCTCTATGTGCTCTCTGTAGTTAAGAGTCATGCTCTATGTGCTCTCTGTAGTTAAGAGTCATGCTCTATGTGCTCTCTGTAGTTAAGAGTCATGCTCTATGTGCTCTCTGTAGTTAAGAGTCATGCTCTATGTGCTCTCTGTAGTTAAGAGTCATGCTCTATGTGCTCTCTGTAGTTAAGAGTCATGCTCTATGTGCTCTCTGTAGTTAAGAGTCGTCTATGTGCTCTCTGTAGTTAAGAGTCATGCTCTATGTGCTCTCTGTAGTTAAGAGTCATGCTCTATGTGCTCTCTGTAGTTAAGAGTCATGCTCTATGTGCTCTCTGTAGTTAAGAGTCATGCTCTATGTGCTCTCTGTAGTTAAGAGTCATGCTCTATGTGCTCTCTGTAGTTAAGAGTCATGCTCTATGTGCTCTCTGTAGTTAAGAGTCATGCTCTATGTGCTCTCTGTAGTTAAGAGTCATGCTCTATGTGCTCTCTGTAGTTAAGAGTCATGCTCTATGTGCTCTCTGTAGTTAAGAGTCATGCTCTATGTGCTCTCTGTAGTTAAGAGTCATGCTCTATGTGCTCTCTGTAGTTAAGAGTCATGCTCTATGTGCTCTCTGTAGTTAAGAGTCATGCTCTATGTGCTCTCTGTAGTTAAGAGTCATGCTCTATGTGCTCTCTGTAGTTAAGAGTCATGCTCTATGTGCTCTCTGTAGTTAAGAGTCATGCTCTATGTGCTCTCTGTAGTTAAGAGTCATGCTCTATGTGCTCTCTGTAGTTAAGAGTCATGCTCTATGTGCTCTCTGTAGTTAAGAGTCATGCTCTATGTGCTCTCTGTAGTTAAGAGTCATGCTCTATGTGCTCTCTGTAGTTAAGAGTCATGCTCTATGTGCTCTCTGTAGTTAAGAGTCATGCTCTATGTGCTCTCTGTAGTTAAGAGTCATGCTCTATGTGCTCTCTGTAGTTAAGAGTCATGCTCTATGTGCTCTCTGTAGTTAAGAGTCATGCTCTATGTGCTCTCTGTAGTTAAGAGTCATGCTCTATGTGCTCTCTGTAGTTAAGAGTCATGCTCTATGTGCTCTCTGTAGTTAAGAGTCATGCTCTATGTGCTCTCTGTAGTTAAGAGTCATGCTCTATGTGCTCTCTGTAGTTAAGAGTCATGCTCTATGTGCTCTCTGTAGTTAAGAGTCATGCTCTATGTGCTCTCTGTAGTTAAGAGTCATGCTCTATGTGCTCTCTGTAGTTAAGAGTCATGCTCTATGTGCTCTCTGTAGTTAAGAGTCATGCTCTATGTGCTCTCTGTAGTTAAGAGTCATGCTCTATGTGCTCTCTGTAGTTAAGAGTCATGCTCTATGTGCTCTCTGTAGTTAAGAGTCATGCTCTATGTGCTCTCTGTAGTTAAGAGTCATGCTCTATGTGCTCTCTGTAGTTAAGAGTCATGCTCTATGTGCTCTCTGTAGTTAAGAGTCATGCTCTATGTGCTCTCTGTAGTTAAGAGTCATGCTCTATGTGCTCTCTGTAGTTAAGAGTCATGCTCTATGTGCTCTCTGTAGTTAAGAGTCATGCTCTATGTGCTCTCTGTAGTTAAGAGTCATGCTCTATGTGCTCTCTGTAGTTAAGAGTCATGCTCTATGTGCTCTCTGTAGTTAAGAGTCATGCTCTATGTGCTCTCTGTAGTTAAGAGTCATGCTCTATGTGCTCTCTGTAGTTAAGAGTCATGCTCTATGTGCTCTCTGTAGTTAAGAGTCATGCTCTATGTGCTCTCTGTAGTTAAGAGTCATGCTCTATGTGCTCTCTGTAGTTAAGAGTCATGCTCTATGTGCTCTCTGTAGTTAAGAGTCATGCTCTATGTGCTCTCTGTAGTTAAGAGTCATGCTCTATGTGCTCTCTGTAGTTAAGAGTCATGCTCTATGTGCTCTCTGTAGTTAAGAGTCATGCTCTATGTGCTCTCTGTAGTTAAGAGTCATGCTCTATGTGCTCTCTGTAGTTAAGAGTCATGCTCTATGTGCTCTCTGTAGTTAAGAGTCATTGTCTATGTGCTCTCTGTAGTTAAGAGTCATGCTCTATGTGCTCTCTGTAGTTAAGAGTCATGCTCTATGTGCTCTCTGTAGTTAAGAGTCATGCTCTATGTGCTCTCTGTAGTTAAGAGTCATGCTCTATGTGCTCTCTGTAGTTAAGAGTCATCGTGTATGTGCTCTCTGTAGTTAAGAGTCATGCTCTATGTGCTCTCTGTAGTTAAGAGTCATGCTCTATGTGCTCTCTGTAGTTAAGAGTCATGCTCTATGTGCTCTCTGTAGTTAAGAGTCATTGTCTATGTGCTCTGTAGTTAAGAGTCATCGTCTATGTGCTCTCTGTAGTTAAGAGTCATGCTCTATGTGCTCTCTGTAGTTAAGAGTCATTGTCTATGTGCTCTCTGTAGTTAAGAGTCATGCTCTATGTGCTCTCTGTAGTTAAGAGTCATCGTCTATGTGCTCTCTGTAGTTAAGAGTCATGCTCTATGTGCTCTCTGTAGTTAAGAGTCATTGTCTATGTGCTCTCTGTAGTTAAGAGTCATCGTCTATGTGCTCTCTGTAGTTAAGAGTCATGCTCTATGTGCTCTCTGTAGTTAAGAGTCATTGTCTATGTGCTCTCTGTAGTTAAGAGTCATGCTCTATGTGCTCTCTGTAGTTAAGAGTCATCGTCTATGTGCTCTCTGTAGTTGAGTCATGCTCTATGTGCTCTCTGTAGTTAAGAGTCATGCTCTATGTGCTCTCTGTAGTTAAGAGTCATGCTCTATGTGCTCTCTGTAGTTAAGAGTCATCGTCTATGTGCTCTCTGTAGTTAAGAGTCATGCTCTATGTGCTCTCTGTAGTTAAGAGTCATGCTCTATGTGCTCTCTGTAGTTAAGAGTCATGCTCTATGTGCTCTCTGTAGTTAAGAGTCATGCTCTATGTGCTCTCTGTAGTTAAGAGTCATCGTCTATGTGCTCTCTGTAGTTAAGAGTCATGCTCTATGTGCTCTCTGTAGTTAAGAGTCATGCTCTATGTGCTCTCTGTAGTTAAGAGTCATGCTCTATGTGCTCTCTGTAGTTAAGAGTCATCGTCTATGTGCTCTCTGTAGTTAAGAGTCATCGTCTATGTGCTCTCTGTAGTTAAGAGTCATCGTCTATGTGCTCTCTGTAGTTAAGAGTCATCGTCTATGTGCTCTCTGTAGTTAAGAGTCATCGTCTATGTGCTCTCTGTAGTTAAGAGTCATCGTCTATGTGCTCTCTGTAGAGGAAGAGGGCATTTCTTATAATCAAGCCCAGGACAACAAGAGGTTAAAGAGAATTACCAGAGTGCTCATGAGTATGCAAAAAAAAAAATCTTACATTTGAAAAAGAAATTTTAAGTAATATATTTTTTTTCTGTTTTGTTATTTAGCTTCATAAATGCAGAATTAATTCATACACAATGATAGAAGAAGTGAAGTCATTCAGTACACTATTGTAACAAAATCCACGTCAGCCAGATATTTCAAATGTATTACTATTTCTTATTTGAACATATGCAATTAGTATTTGTAGACTACAAATGTGAAAATCATCACCACATCATACCAATATGCAAATTATTTCTATGTCACCTAAACCATCTCAGAATTTTCCTTTATTTGAGTAACGTTTCAATAAAAATACCTCTTTATAGAGATTGCACTTATGTATTACCTTATGAGTGTAATTATTGTCTCCATTTCTTGTTTGTCTCTCTTTCCTCCCTCTCTCTCTCTCGTTTTCTTTTATAATTATGCTTTCCTTGGTCCTTCTTAATTTCTTTCTCTTCCATGTCTGTTCATTTATCCACATTTTTTCCTGAGGAACAACTCAACCATGTTCCACGCAGGAACTACATCTAACCCAGCCTACACTCTTACATAAAAACCTTAAAGGCAGAGAGTTCTATTCTCTTCTAAAAGCACAGCACCTCTCCTTCCACCTCTTCCAACACAACCACCTTGATGTGTTCCTCCTATGTTTCCATCTTTGTTATGTCCCCCTTTTCAGTCTTTCCTATCTTCCTTTTTACACTCTTAAAAGTAACCAAAAATTGTTCACATAAGGACATCCCTATATAAAACAAATAAAATCCATTTATATTTTTTAAAAGTTAATAATTAAAGCTGTGCTGCATGCTGTTTGCCTTAAATACTTCACTAGGGTATCTACACGGCTGCACTGGTTCACAAGACCCCAAAACATACCAAAGAATATGAGCACTTACATTTTCATGTAGAACTTCTCATATACTTAAGGGTTAACTTCAACTATTTTATGTTTTTACTGCATTTTTTTAAAAGGCCTTCACATTTACTTATTCAATGTTAATGACTTGCAGTTACTGAATTAACATATCAGCATAATGGCACCTTTTGTAAATAACCCCTGCAGAAGTGTGAACTCGGGACTATGAATACGACTCCTAGTGTATTTGCTGAGGAATTATAAAACTTTTTATATATGGGTTGAACCTTTCTCATACTATATGAAAACACTGTATAACTTGTTTTGAATCAACTCTTGTCCAGTTAATGATCCTTCTGGTTGGATTGGTAGCTCTGTATTGTTCTTAAATAACTTCTGTTTGATGTCAGCATTTACCATCTATTCTGTATTATTCTTGTGGCTCTGGGAATGACAGAAATGGATTTTTGAATGAGCTAAACTACCCAGTGAGGAAACAAAATAAATATTTTTTCTTCAGAATCCTGCTATAAGTTATGTTGTTATTGTACTTTTATTTCTGTTTGCAACTCTATTAGCCTTGAGATTGTCAAATCATGTAAGCATATTGCTCATTTGCAGCATGATTGTAAATTATAAGAGGACTGAATGAATTCATCCTAGCATACTGTGATGAGCAGCATTTCTTACCAAGGTCATTCCTTGTATTATGGTGCCTTAAAATTATAATATATGAAAGCAGCATTCAAGCTGGACCAGGCATGCTTGGCGTGCCGAAAAGTCTTTATAATTAATAATTTCTTTATTGAATTTCCATTTAGAATACAGTAAAAAGCAAAAAAAAAATGTTGTCATCATAAAAAGTCAGTGGTTCACAGAAGTAGATAAAGGCAAAGAAATACATTGTTAGAAAAATTGTATTACTAAATCTGTGTAGCAATCAATAACACAAAAGAAGTATGAAAGAGTAATTATTCAGTTAACTGGTGGTCATGGTCAATAACATAATTTCCTTGCAAATATGAAAACACACACACACACACACACACACACACACACACACACACACACACACACACACATATATTTACCCACACATACGACAAGATGTATACAAATTTTGCAAAAGGGTATCTCAGATTTTAAGCAGCTATCAAATCTAAACTAGTTTCTACATTAGTTTAACCACATAAGTAAAAGTTTACATTGAATTATAAGTACACATATCCATAAGTAATATCCATGGGTAAAGGAAACAAAAGTAAATCATTGTATACATATATCATAATACAGAATATTCTGAAAAGTTTGTGGATGACACTGAAATCCACATTTAACCACAGTATGAAACTAACATGGTTCAGCACGCAGAGTTTAACTTTCGTGGTTTGCAAGAAAGTATTTGTCTGCACTTGAAGCACATAAATAGCCATTAGAGGAATTAATGTACAACTCTGGGTTCAAACCTCACATGAGATATTGGTAGGAGGGCAGTCAATGACTCCACATATAGTGCTACCCCTACAGCTATAACACAGTATAAGTCAGGAGTCCCTGACTACTGGCCTGCGGATTGGTACTGGGCAGTGGATCATTTGATACAGGGCCGCCAGACATGGAGTGAAATGAAAAAGTCAATGTGTGTATGTATGTGTATGTTTATGTGTCTGTGTGCATGTGTGAGTGAAAGCATGCATGAAAGCAGAATGTATGTGTATGTGAAAGAAGAAGAGACTGCGTGTGCATGAGAGAAAGTGAGCAGTGAGATCGATTAAGCCGTTATTTTACACTACCTAAGCAGTGCTTTTGCTGTTTAGTGAGTGTAAAATAAAAGTCAAGGAAACTAAAATAAATGTGTGTGTGTGTGTGTGTGTGTGTGTGTGTGTGTGTGTGTGTGTGTGTGTGTGTGTGTGTGTGTGTGTGTTTCTGCGTGTATGAGTGAATGTGTGCATGAATGCAAAAGAGACTCTGGATCATAATATTATAGGATCATAGTATCATAGGAAGGTACTAGGCTACTGGCCCTGAGGCCCTTACAGTCCTTGCCAAGAATTTAACCCATGTTCCAACAAGTCAGCACCCTATGCCACTGTCCAACAGGAATATAGGTGGAATCCCAGGGGTGCATTTTCTGTTCCCCTTCCAGTTATCCAGGTTGAGCTTAAAAAGGTTTAATGAGGTACTCTGCTTTACTTTGGTGTGTGTGTGCATGTGTGCATGTGCGTGTTCGTGTGCGTGTGTGTGTGTGTGTGTGTGTGTGTGTGTGTGTGTGTGAGTGTGTGTGCGTATATGTGTGTGTGTGCGTTTCTGCATGAATGAGTGAATGCGTGCATGAATGCAAAAGAGACTGTGTGTGCGTATGTATGTGTGTGTGTGTGTGTGTGTATGTATCTGTGTGTGTGTGTGTGTGTGTGTGTGTGTGTGTGTGTGTGTGTGTGTGTGAGAGAGAGAGAGAGAGAGAGAGAGAGAGAAAGAGAATGAAGAGTTAGATTGATCCTTAGAGGCAGCAGCAATGAGGATTCCGTACGTCTCGACCATACCACTCAACCCCTCACTCAATAAATCTGGGTGCATACCTCTCAACCTCTTAGAGCAAGAAATCTAGACAAAGCCAAAAATAATGGGGGACAAAGGCCTAAAAATAGGGACACTTTTAAGTACTGCTCATTTTAAATTAATTTTGCTATGCCCTTTTTCGAGGTTAGTATACTGTGCCTCTGTCTAACAGTGACACAAAAGTGATACCCGGGGTAAACCTACGATCTCCCATCCACTCATCAAGATTCCTCTTGAAGAGAGTCAGTGAGGGACTCTGCCTAACCTGGACTGGGATTTTATTCCAGAGTGAAGGGAGCCTCTGGGTTATGAATCTGTCCCTCCAGCATGTCCTATTTATTTCAGTGTTGAGGTTCAAGTCTCTCGAGCGCGTAGCTCGATGGGATTTGGATTTTCTGAGGTGCAGCATGTCTATTAATTCTGGGTTGGACATGGCTTTATACGTCAGGCACAGATCGCCTCTGAGCAGGTGGTATGCCACTGAGTAGAGCTGGAGTTTCTTTAACCGGGCAGCATATGGCATCTGTTTGAGCCCTTTGATCCTCTTGGTGAGGTACTTTTGGGGTCTTTCCAGTTGCTGCAGGTGTCTGGTAAGGTACATCCCAAAAGGGGCATTGTACTCTATTATGGGCCTGATGAGGGATGAGTAAAGAGGCATGATGACCTCCCCTGATCTAGATGTGAATCCCTTCATGATTAGGTGGGCGATATAAAATGTTTTTCTAACCACTTTGGCACGTGGTTGTCAAATGAGAGATTGCTATCAACTTAAGTCCCCAGGTCCCTAATTACTTCTTCTGTACTTAATGGATTACCACCTATGTGGTAATTTGTGGGCACTTTGTTTTTGCCAAAGGGGATGACTATACACTTTTTGGCATTTAGCCTAAGGCCATGGCTCTGGTACCAGTTGTCTGTTTCTATGAGGCCCTTTTGGAGGATGCTTGTGTCGGCTGGAGAGTCAATTATGGCACCCAGTTTGCAGTCATCTGTGAACTTGATCAGCCACAGTCCTTCCGTGTTGGCCTGTATCTCCGAGAAATATATACCGAACAAGAGAGGTCCCAGGACTGAGCCTTGTGGGACGCCACTTGTAACTGGTTTGGAGTCTGACATGGCTCCAGCAATTCTAACCATGTGGGTTCTGTCCTTGAGCCAGTTTGCAACCCATCTAGTGATATAGGGGTTTATATTTAAGCTGGTGAGCTTATCTATAATGCCCGAGTGGGGTATTGTATCAAAGGCTTTTGTGAGGTCCAGGTACGCTGTGTGGACCACCTTCCCCTCATCAATGGCCTTGGTGACTGTTTCAAAGAAATCAACCAGGTTTAAGAGGCAGGATCTGCCCTTAACAAAGCCGAACTGGGTAGGATCCAGTGTCTGTAGGTCCCCAATATCTTTATTTATGAGGTCCATGAAGATCCTTTCCATAGCTTTGCAGACCAAGCTAGTCAGGCTTATGGAGCGATAGTTTCCAGGATCCGTTGAGGCACCACCACTGTTGCTGTATGCCACTCTTTGGGTACATATCCTGTAATAAGGCTGAGATTGAACAGTAGCTTTATGTTTGGTTTTAGCTCTTCTTGGAGTTCATGTAGGACGCAGCCTGGAACACCGTCTGGTCCCATTGATGCTGTGTTTTTTGCTTTGGAGAGGGCAGCTCTTACCTGAGCATCTGAGATGTCAGGGGGGAAGCACTCTGCTGGGATAGATAGTTGCCCTTTTGGTGGGAAGGGGGGGGTGGAGTTTGTGCTGAACCTGTCAGCTAGGATGTTGGAAATGTCTGTGGGTTCAGTGTATTTTAAGTCATTTTGGACTAATTCTGAGCATATCTGGGAATTCCCACCCAGGTTCCTAACATAACTAAAGAAAGCCTTGTGATTATCCTTAGTGTCCTGTGCAATTTTTCTCTCGAAGCTGGCCTTAGATGATTTTATGAGTGCCCGTAGTTTTTTGCTAATACTGACCAGAGATGCCTTCCCTTTTTGGGATTTTGCTCTATCATGTAGTAGCTTCCTCCTTCTATTGTATAGTTTGTTTATGGCTGGGGTCCACCAGACAGGACGTCTGCCTTTTGAGGATTGGTCTTGGCTTTATTTGGGATTGCATGATCCATGCATTCCTAAAGGTGTTCATAGAATGCGTTTATAAAGGATTCTGTGGTCTGGGCCGTATTTTCCACAGGCCCTGGGGCTTTGAAGGATTTCACCTCAGTTTTGAGGAGTGTGAAATTTGCTTTAGAGAAGTTTTTCACTGTGGTTTTCAGGGCAGGGGGTGGAGTCAGGATGTGAATATCCAGTGAGATTAGTTTATGGTCTGATCTTACCAGTGAGGGATACACCTCTGGTCTGGAGCATAGAGTCCCCATGTTGGTGATGATCAGGTCCAGTATGTTTTCCCCTCTTGTGGGAGTGGTAACAAGTTGTTCCATAGCATTTGAGTTTATAAATTCTAGGAACCTTTGGGCTAGGGTGTTGGAGCTAGAGTAATGCTCCCAGTCTATGTTTGGGTAGTTGAAGTTGCCCAATATAATGGTGTTTGGAGAGACCTTCATACTTTCCAGTGTTCTCAGGAAGGCTGAGTGGGGTTCCTGGGTTTGGGAGGGTGGTCTGTAGCAGGCTATAAACTGGAAGGCAGTTTTACCCACTGTTAGTTGCACATGGATAGTCTCTGATGCTTTGTGCTGTGCCACCAACCTGGAGGTGTGGGTATCTTTGACGAATATTGATACTCTCCCTCCTTTTGTGGTTCGGTCCAAGTTTTGGGGCCAAAAAACATGGTATGAGGTATAACCTGGTAGTGCTGGGGTGCTCTCGGGAGCCTTGAACCAGGTTTATGTAAATGATACATGGCAATCTAATAACAAACAACATGCATCAGCAACCTTTGGCAACACTGACTAGAAGACATGTCAGGAATCCAGTGTTGCCATTGCTGACTTGTGAACATTACTGACATACTAATACTGGGCATACTCATATACATTTACAGGGGACAGTAACAAAACAGCAATTCAACATCGGCAATACAATAGAAACTCTTGTCATGGAGGACCAATCGCATCTGCTGATGGTCAACCTGCATTCCATACAGATACACATGTTTATGGACTCACACAACTGTCAGTACATAATATATTGTGACGGAAACAATAGGAGCATGGAACACGTGTCTAGAGGACAGTACGCAACACAGGCATAATTATCTTGTGAATAGCAAATCCATATGAGCAAGGAATGATCTAGGAAATTTCATGTTAGAACACAAGCCTAAGAAGATATCAGAGTGGTGCATAACAATCAGGGGCATCACAGACAGAAACATTTCAGTCATGTAAAGAAGAGCATGCTTGAAGGTCAGACAGCAGTACAATACCATACAAAGTTTACTGACTACCTACATAGTATGATAATGCATGAAAACGTTGGCCCATTAGTGTGCATAAGCCACTGTAGTCTCACAGACAGATGTTAGCAGATTCAACCCCTTATCTGTTATACAAGGCTCATTGCAGACCCCTGTATTGACTGATTGTGTCACATCAGATAGCAATGGAGGCTGTCAGAAATAAGTGAATTGAATGTGTGTGTCAACACTGGATGTATGATTATCATATGAATGATCAAAGTTAGTCAGAATGCTAGACATGAGCTACACATGTTACTGTCCACATAACACTGAGCATTACAATGCAACTGACTCTATTTGACAAGGATGTTGTCTCTATCGTATAGGGCATGTACTGTCTCTGAACTGAATACCAGTATATCTGTGTAGGTAAACTATAAATGTCAATGCTCAATGCATGCACCACAGGAGGACTTACAGTGCAAAATGCTTTGAATAAACATTTCAATACCATGCAATTGCAACCTGTGATGACATATCATTGTCCAACATAAAAATGGATAACAATAAGTAGATGCAAGTGGTTTTTGGTCACAGGATTACATTCATATAAAGTTGTTCCTGTCAGGAATTAAACAGCAAGTGATACAGCTCTACTTACTGATGACATCTGAATGAAACACAAGAGGCACAGTGAAAGATGTATAACTAGTATCACAAACCACATATGCTAAATTATTATATCATCTGCATGTGTAATAAACAATCTATAGGATGAAAGAGATCATGGAGATCTATTATAATATTAATGGACACATTATCACTATGGTGCATGTCAATGGACACGTTATCACCATGGTGCATGTTAATGGACACATTATCACCATGGTGCATGTCAGTTATTCATTACAGAGTAAGGCCCAACAATACTAACAGACACTGAATGTGGATGTTGAACACATGAGTATTTAACAGCAGAAATTACATGGATGCTACCCATGATAAATACACTGCAGTAGTAATGTTGCTTCAAGTGTGACATATGTGGTTATATGAAGGTGCGACATCATGTACTTCCTGCATGGGGTACATGTACTTGTGATTGTAGTAGTACATCATCAACAGTCATCACATTATCTCCTTTCCCCATGCCAGAGAATACACTTCCTACATATGTAAAGTATGGAATATGAAAGCCATTTTAATAATTTCTTACACAATCTTGAGAGCACTACAGGACTTGCAAGCACCACAGGAGGAGTCTAATTCTAAAGGGCGAGAGAGCATTTTTCTCAGGATGACCTCACCACTGTGTTTCAGAGAGGATTTTGTGTTATAATCGAAGCTGCTAAGCATTTCAATACAACATTGGAAGAGAAAATGGAGACAGCAACAAGTATTCCAAACACAACTTTTCCATGATGAGTATCAAACCTCCTATTTATCTATGTTACACAATCTAGAGAACACTGTAATTCTTGCAAGTGCCACATTAAATGTCTGTCTCTAAAGGCAGATATTGCACTTTTGTCAGGATGATCTCATCCATGTATTTCCGAGAGGATGTTACTGTAACATTAGTGATAAGGGAGCTGTGAGAAAAGTTAAATGTATTAATCTAAGGGGAAGTGGATTTACTACCAAGGGACATATGCAGACACACACACACACACACACACACACACACACACACACACACACACACACACACACACACACACACACACACAACCTCCTAACTGTCGAGTTTGCACAATCAAGTAAAATGCACCAGATCCAAGTGCCACAGCAGAAGTCTTTTTCTGAATGTAGACATTCAACTTTTGTCAGGATGTCATCATCATTATATTTCAGACAAGATGTTGCTGTAACATTGGGATTAAGGTAGCTGTGAGAAAAGTTAACTGCATTGTTCTAAGACAAAGTTCATTTACTACCAAGGGATACATGCAGTCTTGTACACAACTCTTTAATGCCAAGTATTGAACCTCTTACATATCTAGTTTACACAATCTAGAAAGCAACAACCTAGTTGCAAATACCACAGGAGAAGTCAGTCTCTCAATGTAGAGACTGCATTATTTGTCAGGATGATGTGTTTTAGAGAGGACGTTATTGTAATATTAAGGATCAGAGAGTTGAGAGAAAAGTTAGATGTATTATTCTCTGGAGAAGTAGATTCAGCACTAAGGGATACAGCTTCACAAATTTATGCCATGGAGGGTATTGCACCTCCAATCTAACTAGTTGACAATCTAGAAATCAATGAATAGGTCACAAAAGCCACAGTGTAAGATACACAATGCCGATATGAAACTAGATATTGGAATATTTGCAAAGACCAGTATTAGGAAGAGATAGTGCTGTACATCACAAGTAATGCCACAGATACATATGTGTGTACAGGAAATTGTGACGTCACTATGACTTTCACATGTAATGACATACCTTGATAATGCAATGTACAGACGGTCCTTACTATAGATTGTGATGCTGTGAAGGACATTGACATGTTGCATATAATGGAATGACATGCACATTGATGGTTGTACACCAATGGCGTATCAATATAGCACTCCTGTGGCTTCCTTTTGGGATGATTGCACACTTGCATTGTTTCACACTTGCACTATGTGCATTGGTAGGACAAACATGGAAGGCTGACATAGGACACTGCACTGTAGAATGACATTGATTGATGTGGTGAGTAACACAGTACAACTGAAAACACTGAAGTGCAAATACAGTACTTCATCAAAACTAATAAGTTGAGTTAACATCCTTAACAAAGAATGTTCACCTTTGGTAAACATTACTACAGATGTACAAACTTTGTGCAGGATAAAACTATGATTTGAGGCTCCCATCTTTGGTTTTCTTGCACTGTTTAAGCACAGCACCTCTGAGCAGATTTGTGAGTCTGATAGCAAAGTGTTAGAGCATTCGTAATCATATCTTGAAGTCTTGGACTTAGCAGCGCACTTAGAAGTACTCTATGTTACTCTGTGCTGACACCTTTGCAAAGATCTTTATAAGATAGCCCTGGAGATTCAACAAATTCCATGTAAGCTTGACATGAAAACAAAATGGAGTTTACATGTTAGTGAGATGTGCAGCATATTCATGCCACTCATTATACTTACATGACTACAAGCTAGGATTCATTGACAGTAACAGTGTTGCCAGTCAGGAAACCGTGCACAGCAGCACAAGCACAGAAAGAAGAAGCAGTCAGGAAACCATGCACAGCAGCACAAAGAAAGAAGAAGCAGTCAGGAAAGTATGCACAGCAGCACAAAGAAAGAAGAACAGCCAGGAAACCATGCACAGCAGCACAAAGAAAGAAGAAGCAGTCAGGAAAGTATGCACAGCAGCACAAAGAAAGAAGAAGCAGTCAGGAAACCATGCACAGCAGCACAAGCACAGAAAGAAGAAGCAGTCCAGAAACCATGCACAGCAACACAAAGAAAGAAGAAGCAGTCAGGAAACCATGCACAGCAGCACAAAGAAAGAAGAAGCAGTCAGGAAACCATGCACAGCAGCACAAGCACAGAAAGAAGAAGCAGTCAGGAAACCATGCACAGCAGCACAAGCACAGAAAGAAGAAGCAGTCAGGAAACCATGCACAACAGCACAAAGAAAGAAGAACAGTCAAGAAACCATGCACAGCAGCACAAAGAAAGAAGAAGCAGTCAGGAAACCATGCACAGCAGCACAAAGAAAGACGAAGCAGTCAGGAAACCATGCACAGCAGCACAAGCACAGAAAGAAGAAGCAGTCAGGAAACCATGCACAGCAGCACAAGCACAGAAAGAAGAAGCAGTCAGGAAACCATGCACAGCAGCACAAAGAAAAAAGAAGGTCAGGAAACCATGCACAGCAGCACAAGCACAGAAAAAAGAAGCAGTCAGGAAACCATGCACAGCAGCACAAAGAAAGAAGAACAGTCAGGAAACCATGCACAGCAGCACAAAGAAAGAAGAAGCAGTCAGGAAAGCATACACAGCAGCACAAGCTTGGAAAGAAGAAGCAGCCAGGAAACCATGCACAGCAGCACAAAGAAAGAAGAAGCAGTCAGGAAACCAGGCACAGCAGCACAAGCACAGAAAGAAGAAGCAGTCAGGAAACCATGCACAGCAGCACAAGCTTGGAAAGAAGAAGCAGTCAGGAAACCATGCACAGCAGCACAAGCTTGGAAAGAAGAAGCAGTCAGGAAAGTATGCACGGGGGGGGGGCATGGCCAAGGATGAACACAGGAGGATAGCAGCAGATTTCTTCAGCTCCACCAATTTCATTACACTGACAGGAATTAATTACTTAAAAAATTAATTTTTGAAGTAATTTTCTTTCTAAATACGTTTGTTTTATATAGTTCTTGAACTATATCTAAAAAAGAAAGGAAATCTTAACAATATTCCTGTCAGAAATCACTGTGGAAATTTTCCTGTCAGTTTATCAGTCTGAAATGAGTTCCAGTAAGACAAATTCTCAAGACTCCAGCATCAAGAAAGAACTTCAGTCTCTGATAATTATAATCCAGCAACTTACTGATAAAATGGATACTAAAATAGACACCTTCATAGAAAATCTACAAAACAAATAGACCTGTTACATACAGACCTGCAACAACAGAAGAACCAGATGACAGGCATAGAAGAAGCTGTGAATGACATGGAAAATAGAATCCAAGAAGAGGAAATCAACATTGAGTTTCTGCTGAAACAAAATACACATTTACAAACAAAGCTGGATGACCTGGAAAATAGATCTAGGCGCAATAACATTAGGATTTTTGGACTGCCAGAAAATATTGAAGGTAACAATATTACTTCTTTTTTAACAACTTGGCTCCCTAAAACTTTAGACTTACCAAAAGCATTCTCTTTTGGTATCGAAAGAGCACATAGATCTATAGCTAATACTAACGCTAACAAAAAATATCCTAGATCAGTTATAGTTAGATTTCTATCATCTTTTGATAAAGAGATGGTTCTTAAATCTGCTTGGGCTAAAGCTCCTGTTAAGATTAATGAGACAACTGTGCGTTTTGACAATGACTATTCTTCCATGGTAATAGCTAAAAGAAAAGTTTTTCTGCCACTAATAAGGGAGCTTAAAAAAGCACAGTTTAAAACATACCTTCTGTTTCCTGCCAAGCTTAAAATCTTCCTTCCTGATGGTCCTAAGGTTTTCGATGATTTAGACTCTGCTTTACTGTTTGTCAAAGAAAAAGGATTTTGGATAAAATAGAAGAAATGGAATGGGCTAGTTCTTCATTAAAGAGATTGGCAACTGAAGCTTCATGGAAGACTTCAGAGAAGAAGAAGAGACTAAAAACAAATGATTTGTTATATGTTTTTTTCTCTCTCATCATTTTAGTTCATTATTAATCTTTTGAATATAGTTCCTGCATTTCCAGAAAGCCACAAATATTTTGGAAAAGATTTAATCAAAGTTATTCTCTATGTGCAAAGAAATGTTTTGTTTCATAACCAGTCAAAATACCTGAAGATTTAATGGCAAGCTGTGATTCAATTTGTTTCTCTTTCTGAAAAGAAGTAAGGTTAGTAATTTGATACATTTTTTATCTTTACCTTTTTTTCATTCTCCTTTTATTATTTTCTTTGTTTAAAAAATGACATTCTATTTTGATAATGTAGTGCTTAAAGGGTGTGGGTGGGCAGGGAGAGAACAGTAATGAAAATATCATTAATAGAATAATAACATATTTATTCCTTGTAAAAGTTTTTAAAGTTCTTCAAATGCTATTTCTAATTATACTTTCTTGATTATACTGCTTATGCCTGTTTGTAAATAATCTGTTATGCTTTAACTAATAATAATCAGAACTAAATAAGAGTAAATAATATGTTTTATTTTTAACTCTATTAATATAAACAGTAAGTAACATTCCATTGTATATACTTCTTACAGCTTTCTCTTACATTTTTTATTTCTGCCTCACTCCCTTTTATTTTCTACTCTCTTTTTCTTTTCTTTATTAATATATAGAAATGCTTTTGATTGTGTGGGCACAGTGAATAATAGGATTTGTATGAAAATTGAGTTGGGAGAAGAATGTTGAGTTTTATTGCTTGTTGGTAATTTTGGGCTTAATTTCACTTACATAGAGGCTGTAATGATCTGTGGAATACATTGTGAAGGTTTTGTCATGTTTAGATGCAGTTACACTGCTAAATGAATGTTTGTCACTAGTTTTTAATAAGTTTCCCGCCAAAATGTTAAGAGAGACAATCTGAGATGTGGGCTGTCTCATGCACAGTGTTCATGAGTTACTTCAGAAGCTTCAGCTCACAGAATTCTCACAGAGAAACTGAAAGCAGTTAGTATAACCTTTGACATAGTTATCACACTGACACACCACAGATTCAGGAAAATACTCTATTCATAAAATATGTCAGTTATAATGTTTTGTTTCATAACCAGTCAAAATATCTGAAGATTTAATGGTAAGCTGTGATTCAATTTGTTTCTCTTTCTGAAAAAAAGTAAGAGGCTGTAATGGTCTGTGGAATACATTGTGAAGGTTTTGTCATGTTTACATGCATTTACACTACTAAATGAATGTTTGTCACTAGTTTTTAATAAGTTTCTCGCCAAAATGTTAAGAGAGACAATCTGAGATGTGGGCTGTCTCATGCACAGTGTCCATGAACTACTTCAAAAGCTTCAACTCACAGAATTCTCACAGAGAAACTGAAAGCAGTTTGTATAACCTTTGACATAGTTATCACACTGACACACCACAGATTCAGGAAAAATACTCTATTCATAAAATATGCCAGTTATAATGAGTCTAAATGATGTAGTTTCTTGTAGTAAGTAAATGTCTTATTTTAGAAGGCATAGAAAATGAAACATTTATTTAAATGTTTTTGAAAATCTACTTAACAGCAGCATAATAATCTGTGTTAAAAATTTGTGATCCAAACATATACTTTACTATAACTCATTTAATTCATCTGACTGACAAGCATAAATAATCTTATAACTCTATTCTGGAAGAAATGTCATGTGATATATTTTAAAGCAGTAGGTTAGCATGATTGTAAAATCTGGTTACTAAAATGTGTTTGCTGTGCATTATTTTGTATAAAGCAGACAGATTTATTCTAGGGACAGCAAGTAGGATAGTGCTCAACAAAGACACAACTCAGTGAGATCAGATATATATATATATATGTGTGTGTGTGTGTGTGTGTGTGTGTGTGTGTGTGTGTGTGTGTGTGTGTGTGTGTGTGTGTGTATGTATGTGTATGTGTGTGTGTGAGTGTGATGGCTTTTTTTTTATAATAATGCAAGTGTTTCTGAGAATCTGCATAACTATCCAATATGATTTATAATAATTTCTATGAATACAATATTTTACTCTATTGACAAAATGAATGTTTGCCACAAGTTTTAATAAGTTTCCCGCCAAAATGTTAAGGGAGACAATCTGGGATGTGGGCTGTCTCATGCACAGTGTCCATGAACTACTTCAAAAGCTTCAACTTACAGAATTCTCACAGAGAAACTGAAAGCAGTTAGTATAACCTCTGACCTAGTTATCATACTGACACACCACAGATTCAGGAAAAATACTCTATTCATAAAATGTCAGTTATAATGAGTTTAAATGATATAGTTTCTTGTAGTAAGTAAATGTCTTATTTTAGAAGGCATAGAAAATGAAACATTTATTTAAATGTTTTGAAAATCTACTTAACAGCAGCATAATAATCTGTGTTAAAACTTCTGTTCCAAACATATACTTTATTATAATTCATTTAATTAATCTGATTGACAAGCATAAACAATTTTATAATTCTATTCTGGAAGAAATGTCATGTGATATATTTTAAAGCAGTAGGTTAGCATGATTGTAAAATCTGGTTACTAAAATGTGTTTGCTGTGCATTATTTTCTATAAAGCAGACAGATTTATTCTAGGGACAGCAAGTAGGATAGTGCTCAACAATGACATAACTCAGTGAGATCATATATATATATATATATATATATATATATATATATATATATATATATATATATATATATATGTGTGTGTGTGTGTGTGTGTATGTGTGTGTGTATGTATGTGTGTGTGTGTCTGTGTGTATGTGTGTGATGGCTTTTTTTTTTAATAATGCAAGTGTTTCTGAGAATTTGCATAACTATGCAATATGATTTATAATAATTTTTATGAATACAATATTTTACTCTATTGACAATAATGAGTTTAAGTAAATGCTCATATACAAACAATTCAAGATTTTTTTTTTGGAAGCTGTTAATAGTATTCACATGACAGAAAATAGATGCATCTTAATATATGTAATGTCTGAATCATATTAGCCAAAGTTTTTGATTTAAATGAATGTTAGAACCTAATTTTCTCTCCTCTTGATTTCTAACATCAAGATTATTTGAATGCTATTTGAATACAAGTGTTATATATTACATAGATCTATATAGTAGTATGAACAGTTTAAAAAAAAAAAAAAAAGTTTATTTTAGTTTATATGATGCTGTTTTACCAAATGTGTAGTTTTGTCTTGATAGATAATTGAATTGAAAACTGTTAACCTCAGTTAAATATAACTAGTATTAAATTGATAAGGTGGTAGCTGAGGTACTGCTGCTTAGGGCAGGGGTTAACTTGAGTAGTAAATACTACTCTAAGTTGGAGTTTTCAACTCCAGGCTGGATGCAAGGTTTAATCCTTACATTATTTTCACTTGTTCATTGTTATATGTATATAGTTTTGACATCCACAATATATTTTGTACACTCATTGTCACTACAAACAAAATTGAATCCTATACAAAATCCCATAAGAGATTTAATAAATACAGCTATATTTAAAGGTACACCTAAAAGAGGAGATGTAACATTATTTATCTTGTTATTTGTTATTTCGATCATAAGATTCTTGAGTTTTAAAAATGCCAAATGACATCTTTAAAAGGAATTTCTTTAAACATTAATGGATTGAATAATCCATGTAAAAGGGCAAGCCTAATAAGATACATTAATTTACACAAGGCCAATCTAGTCTTCCTGCAAGAAACCCATCTCTTGAAAAAAGATATTGATAAACTAGCCACTAATAAGTATACAGTATTGGTTAGTTCAGAGCACACTCAGAAAAAGAGGAGTGGCTATTTTATGGAATAAAAGTATGCCCATTCCTAAAACCATTAAGTCTTTTCAGGATGACAAAGGAATGTTTTGTATGGTTACAATACAAATTAATGGGAAGACTTACACTTTAATTAATGTATATTGGATACCTGGAATTGGTATTAATACAGTGAAACATCATATTGATAAGATCATATCATTCTCTATAGGGGATATTATTTTAGCTGGTGATTTTAATTGTATACTACATGAAAGTGATACTACCACTATAAGGAAAAGAAGAATTACATCTAATGCAATACATTTAAATGATTTTGCTAATTCTTATCATTTGAATTATATTAATAATCAGATAGATTCAAAATCATTACCATACACCGTTTTTTCTAACAGATACAAAACTTATTCAAAAATAGATAGGGTCTTTATTTCTAACCAGATGGTAACAGATTTAATTAATTCCAAAATCATTTCATGTCCTATATCTGATCATAACTCAATTGTTTTTGAATTCATGATAAAAAATACTCATAATGTTCAGATCAAAAGGATACCAGCATACTTAACTCAGCTAAAAGACTATAAAGAATATATACTTTCAGAAGTACAACATTTTCTAGACATAAATAATACTCCTGAAGTCTCCATTGTCTATGTTTGGGATGCCTTAAAATCATATCTATATGGACAAAGTATCAGATGGTATAATAATAAAAGGAAATCTTGGGATAAGGAATTGTTAGATATTCAAAGTAAATTAGACTCTTATAAACATAATAAAGAAAATATTATGGACAAGAAAGTTATTGAAGGAATAAACAAACTAAATGAGAAATACAAAGAAATTTTAACTCATAAAGTTAAAATAACTTTAGAGAAATACAAGTTTTTGTCTTATTCAATAAGCCCCAAATACTTACATAGACTTAAAAATAAAACAAAAAGATTGAATAAACAAAACCATATCAAAGAAATCTTTTCTCTAAGGAAAAAGAAGAATGTTTCTAGTATACCAGAAATACTGGATGAATTTAGAAATCACTTTCACAAGATTAACCATAACAACATTAACATGGAACCTAAAGATAAAATAAAGGAGTTTATAACCACAAACATGAATAAAAAGCTTAATAAACAACAGATTAAACTATTGGACAAGAGTATTTCATATACAGAAGTTATTACACAAATAAATAAGCTTAAATCAAACAAAGCACCGGGTAATGATGGTATTATACCAGAGATATATAAAATCCTTTCTAAAACTACATATTCATTAATACATAAGGTTTTTATTTTGGCCCAAACTGAGTTAATAACCCCCCCATCTTGGCAATATACATTTATTTCACCAATTTTAAAACCTAATAAAGATCCAACTAGATGTTCTTCATATCGACCCATCTCATTACTTAATGTTGATTATAAAATGTTTATGAGTATTTTTGCTGATAGATTGAAGACAATCATACCCGGCATTATAGATATAGATCAGACGGGCTTCATTGTAAATAGAAATACTTTTGATAATATAAGAAGAACTTTAACATTAATTGATTTTGCAAATAGGAAAAAGAAAGATTTAACACTTATTAGTCTTGATATAGGTTCAGCATTTGATTCAGTAAGTTGGGACTATCTGTTTACCTTACTGAAATGCACAAACTTCTCTGATGCATTTGTAAATTTAATTGAGCATTTATACAAAGGAACGCTGGCTTATATTAAGGTAGGAACATATGTTTCACAAAAATACCCATTCTTAAAGGTACAAAGCAAGGATGTCCACTTTCTCCACTATTATTCACTTTAGTAATGGAGCCTTGGGCTAATTTGATTAGAAACAGTACTGACATAGAGGGTTTTGAAATAGACGAAAATACAACATCAAACATTCAACTTTTTGCAGATGATGTTCTAATTACATCAGCAGGATCTAATTCTTCTATGCAGTCTTTATTTGATAAAATGATGAATTTTAAAAGTATTTCTGGTTTAATATTCAATGAAGAAAAACTAAAATACTACCTATATATACACGAAAAAATATTCTCATTAGTGATTTTACTAAATATGTACCCAATTCAGGTCAGATAACTTATTTAGGTATAATACTATCTAAAGATATTAAATCTATTATATATAATAACTATAATACCTGTTTTCTTAATATACAAAATCTTTTTAATACCTGGAATAATATGTTTTTACTATGGAGGAGAGACTTACAATTATTAAAATGATAATATTCCCCAAGATTTTATACTTAATGCAATCAATAATACTTTCACCTACAAAAATAATTATCAAGAAACTGAATACACTAATGTTAAATTTCTTATGGGCACCTAATAGACCTAGGATTGCATTAAAGAAACATACTAATAGCTGGTCTCAAGGGGTATTTCTTTTCCAGACTTTAATTTATATATTATCTCTTCTATTATAAAAGTTATTACTTTATTAATAGATCAGTCATATATCGCAAAATGGAAAGATTATTGGGAGCTAATTAGTATGCACTTCATGAAAATCTCCTTAACACATAAAAATATGATTGTAAATAACTCCATGTTGTGGTTGCTAAAGGAATTTTGTACTTCACCTATTACACCTAAACATATGGTTTGTTACCCATTAAATATTATTACTAGTTATCGTAACTTTATATTCATGCACCCTAAGTATAGGGAATGGAATTGTATTGTATTCCCTATAATGTATACTCAGGGTATGCTTATGTCATCTACTTCTGAAGGAGCTCATTTAGCTATAGATAATGATCTAAAGTACTGGTATCAGCTGATATCTGATAATAAAGTTAAAAATCTGGATTTCTTAAAACAAGAATTTGATCTAAGAGAAACTTGCTGGTTAGAGGTTCAGATCTTTAGACAACATCTCATTGATATAATAGATCTAATGTCTATAACAGTTAAAGAATCTATTCCAAAACTGATTGATTACTTGATATTAAATTTACAGCATAAAGTTTTTGATAAAGGGAAACTTTCATATATACATAAAATTATCAGACAAGAAACTTTTTACAGTGTAGATTCATACTGGAATTATTTCACCTCTATTAATGGGGACCCACCAACTCAACAAGATAAACAATATATATTGGAATCTGCTTATAGAACTACATCTTCCATTGTCTGGAGACTTTATACATGGAAATTTTTACATAGATCTTTTTATACACCTTTGATGATGAATAAAATAAATAATAAAGATAATCTATGTAAGAGATGTAATGTAGAAATTAATGCTGACTGGGCTCATATGTTTTATGACTGTATGAAGTTGAAAGAATACTGGAAGTCAATTAATGAATTTATGCAGGCTCTTTTTACAGATAATTTCATTATTTCTAAGTCTCTTATATTATTCAACACACCTGTACCTCAATGTGTTAAAAGATTAAGCTTCCCTTGTTATGGTCTATCCTAGCAGTGGCCAGGAAAATAATAACTAGAAATTGGATTTCAGATACACCTCCTTCGTTCAATGAATTTAAAAATGTTATGAATATAATGTGCCATATGGAAATAAGCACAATTAGAATGAGAATAACTAGAAAAACATCATATTATATTGTATGGGATAATTTACAAAATTTGTTAAAAAAATTCTAATTTCAATAGCACGGTATTTTAGTTTAATTAATTGATCTGATTGTAGTGGATGTCTTTGTAAATACTTTAGTTGTTTTGTTGAATATTATAATAATACCTATTTTTAATTACTTGTATAAAATTGTTATGATATTTCTCTTATATGTTAAAACAATAAACCTGTTTTGAAAAAAAAGGAAACCATGCACAGCAGCACAAGAACAGAAAGAAGCAGTCAGGAAACCATGCACAACAGCACAAGAACAGAAAGAAGAAGCAGTCAGGAAAGTATGCACAGCAGCACAAAGAAAGAAGAACAGTCAGGAAACCATGCACAGCAGCACAAAGAAAGAAGAAGCAGTCAGGAAACCATGCACAGCAGCACAAGCACAGAAAGGTGAAGCAGTCAGGAAACCATATACAGCAGCACAAAGAAAGAAGAAGCAGTCAGGAAACCATGCACAGCAGCACAAAGAAAGACGAAGCAGTCAGGAAACCATGCACAGCAGCACAAGAACAGAAAGAAGCAGTCAGGAAACCATGCACAGCAGCACAAGCACAGAAAGAAGAAGCAGTCAGGAAACCAAGCACAGCAGCACAAAGAAAGAAGAAGCAGTCAGGAAACCATGCACAGCAGCACAAAGAAAGAAGAAGCATTCAAGTTTATGTACGGACAAACCTGCTCCTAAAGATTGCATGTACAACCACAATGATTACCACAGTTGAAAATATTGTAACTGCAGCAGTAGCACCACATTAAAGAAAAGTATGCTGAATGCAATATACGCAAAAACAATTATTTGCAGAACAAAGCAATGGGGGGGCAAATGGCAAGGGCAACTACATAGAAAGGTACACTAGGCAGGAAAATGTGGTGATAAAAATGTTTCTTGAATGACAGGAATGAATGAATAAGAAAAGGGCATGGTAAACATATAAATGTCCTCAAGATAGGATATGTCAATGTATGTACACTTCCAAGACAAGACAGTAGCATAACATTATGCACATATGAAGATAGCACAGTATGTACTGCTGTTTACACCTCTTGAGCAAGTATATTATGATATAAACACAAATTGTAGTATATATGCGTTAATCACATGCATCTCGAGCATTTTTCCCCAGACCTGCACTGGAAACAGGCTCTGTCCTAGTCAGAATTTCCCGGTCAACAAATGAATAAATAAATAAATAAATAATAAATAAATCACGTAAAGTTACATGCCAATGGAGGTGAATGGTTGTGATATAAACAACACTAACATGCTTGCTGGGGAGGACATTTAGCAAGGACAGCATATAAATTAGAGGTCTGTGCATACTCTGAAGATCTGAAAAATAGGTTCATAGCTTCATACTAGGCTAGCTACTCTTGTGGGCTGTTTTAAGCCTAGCCAATTACCCCATCTGAAAATCAAGCCCTACATCTTGTGTCTGTAAAGTAAACACCTTAACCATTATGCCAACCTCCCACCCTTGACTTCCTTGAATATGACTGACATGTCAATATAGCTCTCAACCAGTCAGGGACACATAATAACAGACTCTTCAACAAATGTAGAAATAAACAGACACAATCATGGAGACTTTTATTATATTATGACTATTTATCTGCAGCATTGGCAGAATACGTAGATGTAATTTATATATGTTCTTCAGGGACAGACATCTACACATATAATGATGGTCAGTATACTATAAGGGGAATTCACCACCCTTCCCCATAAATGACCACTTTTTGGAGGGGTTAAGGCAGACAGCGTTAACCCTGGAGTTGAAATCAGGGGCAATCTTGATGAGGTGAGAGGTTTGCATAACACATAAGCCACACTCTGTCCCTTGCAAGAATAAAACCCATGCCACCAATGCTGTCACTGGGCTATGTATTTACTGGGTGCAACACAGAAAGATGTCACACACATTGATCTAGTAGAACACCTTAAAGGGAAGTCTGCACTGGAAAATCCCAATGGGTATGCATCCTGGATAATAGTTCTGTATGGCCTACAAAATGTGAGAAATCACTGTGCCAAATTGGCTACACTTAACTAAAGCATCCATGGCTGATGTATGTATTGGCCACACAGATAACAGCACTTACAAACAACACACTATTATGAGTGGATTCCCTATACACAATTGTATATGGCATGCCTCTGCCACATATAATAGCAATGGATATTGTCTGAAGCATCTGCAACTGATGTGTGAATTAAGAAGTGATCCAAGAAAATGAATTGTACAGCAGTATGTGAGACTGATGGTAGTGCATCAACTATACTCACGTGCACAGGAATTATAGCAGTGCAAAGTCAAGTATCGAAGATCAAGGAAGCTGCCACTGCATTATTGTGCACATACCAAACGATACATGAAACACACTTTATAAGTACATGTCAAACCCCAACATATGTGCCACATGATCACTGCCCCCCTGATATTGCCAGTGAAAATGTTATACTTGCATGACATTCTAACATACATCCATATGTGTTCATGGAAATTATCAAGTGCAGTACAGTTTCACTATAGCTGTACCTAGGCTATAATAGGACTTCAAGCTCTACATCACCTCCAAACAAAACTTTGTCTATAAATCACATGATGCAAAGTGGAAATGTTAACACAGCTGTACAATCCTACCTATACGTAATTGCATCAGTTGTACATCATATTCCTATTGGTTTATCAGTGGAGTTGTTTAGGTGAGGACCCTGACACCATATATGGGCACATTACAAATGGGGTGGATGTGGTTCATGCTGAACAGTTGATGACACAAATGCTGACAGTCACACAGTGCTGCTGGAGAACACCTGTATAATCCTTGCGAATAGCAACACAGTAGTGGACACAATTAATTTGCCAAGGTTGTAATTGAATCTCAAAATGTCATACCCTTGTGTATATAACAGTATTACTGCATGCTGATGAACCTAAGAGCATGTGCCCATGTAATCACTATGGCGTGATATTGCTGTATATCAGGTAAGATTTCCACATGCTAGGTATACACATG
This sequence comes from Protopterus annectens, assembly GCF_019279795.1. NCBI lineage: Eukaryota > Metazoa > Chordata > Ceratodontiformes > Protopteridae > Protopterus > Protopterus annectens. The sequence goes on from NC_056749.1 coordinate 787,883,951, forward strand.
AACACTTGTGCTGTACTGCAGCTGTCACTGTGATGCTTGTATTACAACAACTGTGTGCAGTGCTGATATCCTCTACTACAAGAGCACATGCTTTAGTAAGGCAGCAATATACATAGCATCATTCCATGTCCCCAGTCCTCAGAAGGCATATTACTGTTATGGAAGGAATATATAAACAAATGGCAGCAGCAGGCATCAGTACAGTAGCTCACATCCCAAACTGAAATATATTGTTCTAGGCGTACAGTACAGCCACACCTTAGCATAGCACATGTGGGTGACAACAACGCCATCTTGTGCAATGTCTATATGGTCATAGGACATGACTAGGCTAATGACCAAGAGTCCATACATTCTTACTCATTATTATCCCGTTAAAACCCAAATCACTATCTCTAGGTGAGGTAAGAGAGTAAGGGCATATGTGTATGTGTGTATGTGTAGGGTATGTGTGTATGTATAGGAGTATGGGTGTATATATAGGGGTATGTGTGTATATGTAGGGTTATGTGTGTATATGTAGGGGTATGTGTGTATGTGCATATGTGTTTGATTTAATACAGACTGCCTCTGTCCATATGTGAAGTGTGCACCACCCCATGACAGAATTAGCAATCACACATCCAGTGGTCTGAAGATGGATTGTAGAGGGTCATGGAGAGGTTCTGTTTCACAATCTGTGTATACATCTTTGACATGATGACATCCTTAGTGTTATGTGGATAGAGGGAAAAAGGGATGTTGGATTCAGGGTGTTATGTAAAATGTTCTTCTGAGTGGAAGTCAAACGGGAACAGATTCAAAACATCATACAATGACCATAATATAACAACAATACACACACACACACACACACACACACACACACACACACACACACACACACACACACACACACACACACACACACACAGCCATTGACTGAAGTGAGATTCAAGCAGTATACTAGATAGATTCTATTCAATGTAAGACTAGCACCACCACAGAAGTCTAACTTATACTCTCTCAGCATGCACTTTAAAGAGGATGGCATCATCAATGTATGCTAAGAAGATGTTGTGAGGAGTGTCTGACATAACTGTAGATTGGCATCCTGGTATAAAATTGTCTTCAGACTGATAGTTGAAGGAAGACATTCACACATGTGAACTGTTATGAGATTAGAACCCCTCCCTATCTAGCTATACAAGCAATAGCAAAGAGTACTTAAGACTAGTGCCAACTGCAGAAGTCAGACATCAATGGCATTTTATAGAGGATGACATCATCAGTGCATGCTGAGAAGAAGATGTTAGGAGTGTCTGACATGGCTGTGGACCCACATCCCAGTTTAAAATTGTCTCTGACTGATAACTAAAGGAAAACAGCAGAATATAGCATAAAGCTGACGAGTCTGCACACATACACACAAGCACTAGTTAACTGCTATAAGATTAGAACATCCACCTATCTAGTTACACAGTCTAGAGTACACAATATTTAACCCTAATGCCACTACAAAAGATTGACTTCAACAGTGTCAGAATGCATTTTATAGAAGATAAAATTATCAGTGTTTAGTGATAATTGGATGTTGGTATGGCTTTTTGAAATTGCTATGGAGTCATATAACAATAAACAAGTGTCAATTGAATGCTACTTGAGTAAGGACAGCAAAAGCTGGCCTCATGCACATCTGACTAGAAACACACCCTCTCAGTTATAGATAGAAGTTGACTGTTGAGAGAGGAGAACCCCTATTTATCCAGCTGCACATGCTGAAATGCATAATACTTAAGACTTGCACCACCACAGAAGTCTGACTTTAACACTGGCAGAGTGCACTTTGTGGATAATGACATCATCATAATGTCACAGGAAACATACTGTTATGAGACATGGTTGCAAAGCCAGGACTTGTGATATGATCAAGTGAGCGCAATTTGTAAAAGGAATTATAAATACATGCTGGCAACAAAGGTTAAATAAGCTGTCATGAATGTATCTTGCAGAAGTGAAATAGATGTGTACCTGTTTTTTGGGATGTTGTGTAGATGAGACACACACATACACACACACACACACACACACACACACACACACACACACACACACACACACACACACACACACACACACACACACACACAGTAAATACAGTGGGAAGAAATAGCCAGGGAATTGTTATGGCTAGGCCAATAGCCTAGTACCAACCTATGAACCTATGAACCTATGAACTTATGAACACACACACACACACACACACACACACACACACACACGCACGTGCACACACACACACACACACACACACACACACACACACACACAAAGACACACACACACACACACACACACACACACACACACACACACACACACACACACACACACACACACACACACACACACACACACACACACACACACACACACACACACACACACACACACACACACACACACACACACTCACACTCTTAGGAAACACCAGTAGTGCAATGATGGAGTTGTGTGTCTTCATATTGTGATGAAGGTATGCCCACATAAATACAAGTTATTGACAATATTAGTGGGATATGGTCATGTATGACCAATGTCCACTGTCACTATAAACCCATACCACATGCAACAATGCAGTTAGGCTTTGTAATTCTGGAGTCTGTTTGACAGTGGTCCAAGTACTAACATATTGTTTGTAAGTGGATTGCTGCAGGGCACACAAGCCTGTTAATTTGCACAAGCCCTGTTAAATAACACTTATTTGAGAATGTCTTCAAATATGAAAATCTGCCTATAATTTTAGTAAGCTATAAATGGAGGCCATGTCATTGATTCCAGATGGGTGTGTGGCATCACATCTCAGTTGCCACACTAGCTCCTTGTATTCAAGGAACAATGGGGTGTGCCCCCCCCCCCGGTTCACTACTTGTTCCAATGCACTGAATTTAAAGTGGTGGTTGGGAAATTCATGGATATGTTTTGTTAAGGCATTATTATGTTGCCTTTTTGTATGTCATATAGGTGTTAGTAAATGCATTTATTAAAGAAGTTAATGGTCTTCCCTATATAAAAATTGTTGCATTGTTGGCAAATAGCAACATAAACCAAGCTCTTGCTTAAACAGTTAGGACGCTGTTGTAAAGTCACGTTAGCATACCCTTTGATGTAAACAGTGTTGTTTTCCAAAATATAAGGACATTGGGCACAATGTCCACATTTTTTCATGTGCTCTTTTGTTTTAAAAACACCCCCTCTTTCCAACAGGTTTTTTTTTTGCTCAGATCTTTTTTGTGTATTATCAGAGGTTTCTCCCCTACTTTTTTAAGATTTTCTTCATCACTACTGAAAATTACCCAATTATTCATAAGCACTCTCTAATGCTTTCAAAACAGGGTTTATATGATGATATCAAGGCTTATCGCTGTTGTTGTTCTCATTTCCACAAGTGCTGCACTCAGTAGGGGATAGAAATGCCTGTTTTGTCTCTTTATCGTGACTTCTTCTAGTACAGGTTATATAAAATGACTAGGGTATCCTCCATTTAACAACATACTTTTTAAGATTTCCATCTCATTTAGGAACACCCTGTCATCGCTGACCATTCTAGCTAATCTGACTGCCTGCCTCTTGACTAGAGATCTTCTTGATGCCTAGGATGGCAGCTGTCGAAATGCAATATTGCATTAGAATAGGTTGGCTTTCTGTATAACCGCGAGGTAAAAGTCTCGTTCTCTCTATCCTTGCAAATGGTGATGTCCAAAACGTTGATCATGTCACTACTAGTAGTCTTGGTAAACTGCAGGAACTGTGCACTTGTGTTTAAAAAAAGTGAAAAATGCACCTAACTGTTCCTCAGAGCCTTCCCAAAATATTAATATATCATCCAGGAAGTGCCAACAGAACCTACAGTATTTAAACAGTTCTGATTTAAAGACAATAGTAGTCTCCCATTGAGCCAACACATATTGGCAAATAGGGGGGCACAAACCACCCCATTGCTACACCCATTTTCTGCTAAACAATTGATTTTCAAAAATAATTAAATTATTTTTCAAACTAAGTTCCATCAGAGTCCTGAACATCAAACTCTTGAATGACTGAGCTTAGTATTGGTACATAAAAAAAAATCATAAAACATTGTGGTGCCTTGTTCATGGGGGATTACTGTAAATACATCTTTGACATCGACTGTAACCAAAAATTAAGTTATCTGACTAGTATTCCTTGTGTATTTTCTTTAGACAATCCCAAGAGTCCTTGAGTATATGTGGAAAAAGGTCCAAAGTTGCTTTTAGGTTATAATCAATGAATTTAGCCAATGTAAAAGTTTTGGATGCCTTAGCATCAACAATCAGTCTCATTGTGGGGTCATTGATGCATTTATGCATCTTGGGTATCCCAAAAATAGTTGGTGTACAAGGACTTTGCTGTGTGAGGAACTGAGATTCAGTGATAGTGCTACAAAAATATGTACTAATGTATATGTTTAGTGCTTATTAGAAGCTAAAAGGGTTAACGCATTTCATTCTATTTTATGTACAGCTTAATTCTTTATGAAATTATAAGATGCCTTTTCAAACTCCTGTATGCTTTCTGAAATTGCAAGATGCTCTCTGACCTAGTATTTGCTAGCACAGCAAAATTCATGTTTATGCCTTTTGGAAATCTACTGAGAAGCAGGTGATTATCTGCTAGGTCAGGAAAATAAATGAATAGAACAATACTGTTTTCTATAATGTCATTGAATATGAACAATCAGCTCTGTTCGTGTTATGAGAACATGCACAGCTGCAGAAAAGAAAAGATACACCAAACAAAGACTGCTTGAAGAAATGAACTATAATCTGTGCTTGCTTTGTGCTCAAATTAGCCACAGTACCTTGAATGGTAACATTGTATAGTGAGAAGTTGTATCTGACCGGTGGTCAACAAGGCCACGTTGTTTTTCTTAGGAAGTTTTTTTGTAAACTTGATGTGCCAGCAGAAAATCATGGACAAACAACTGCTATGAAATAATATTGAAAGAACTTGTGATTTATTACGTCAGCTTGGTAGGCAATGTCTTGTTAGAAATGTATAAGAATAGCTTCACTTCCCGATTCTAGTTAGACAAACTCTGTATTAGCACGTTTTTATCTCCTTGCTGCAAGATTAAAGTGCCTTAACCTGTACCTGCCATGTGTTGATCATTTTGAAGTTATTTTTTCCTTTGACAGATAGTAATCTGATTATCAAGTAATAAATAATTTAATATGATATCAGTATTGTGGTAAGCAATATTAAATTCATTCACCGATATCTCCTCATAGGTGTCACTGTACAGCATTGCCAACATTTTTTCCACATAGGCACATTGGTATATTACCACCAAGCCCCCACCCTTGTCAGGTTCCATGATTCTTATGTATTTATTGGCCCTAATGTCTGCAAATAGGTTTTCTTCATTTGTCATGTTGGATGCAAAATTCCCTCTCTTGTTTTTATATATCTATCTAATTTGACTTGCACAGAGGGTTTTAAACACATATAAAAGAGGATGTAAAGGTCGATTAAATACACTAGCCTTTTTTACATCCAACAGTGTTGTCTGTTTGGTTTTCACAGTCAAACAAAAATCTAAAATTCAGTTTTTGGACATATAATTTTAAGTCAAGTAAGGCACTCTCAATTTTAGGCATTCTGGTAGAAACAAAATTAAGGCCTTTTTGAAACAGGTTAGCCCATTGTCTTGTTACACAAGCATTTTTCTTTATATATTAACGTGCAGTCTGTTCCTGTGAGCTGGTCTTCGTGCTTTATTATTTTTTATAAATGTGGAAGAATTATGAAAAGGAACACTATGTGCTGTTATACAAAGGCATTATTTAAAAAAGTAAGCAATTTCTTTTTTAATTAATGTCATTGTATAATAGTAATAACCAGCTTGTGGGTCTGGGTATAGGAGAATTTACCTACCGTTGGCTTAATTTATTAAATCCTTAATATACCCGCATTCACCTGTCAGTTATTGCTTAGGTATGCGGTCAGTCAAGCACATGTCACTGCCATACTCTTGTGTTCAGGAATGCACTTCCATGTATTGAAGGATTGCAGCCCAATAACCAGAGTTACACATGTTACACAGCGCTTCACAAGCACATTGCTGAGAAGCTGATTTGCACAGATGATGGCAAAGCATTAGTGCTTGCTTGATTCGAATTTCATGAATTCAACTTAGGCTTGTGAAGTAACAGTGTTCACTGTTGCTCATTGCCAAACTTTGTATAAATAAGGACATACAGCAACTGACCTGACTGGGGTTAACTGCAAAATACATCTGTTGGTTGTTTATGTTTTGTGTGTCAGGCTCGCAAGATCTGTTATGGGAGAAATTGCTGGCAGCTAGTATGCTGTGCATGCTGTAGTCTATCTTTGAAATCTCGGGACCAAAGTGTTATTATATAAATAACTGTTGGCCTTGCCTTCCCTCTTTGTGTGACATTAAGCACTAAGCAAATGCGGTTCTTGGCTTAAGGAAAACAGTGAAAAAAATAATTTAGTATGCCTTTTTTCATGTAACCAGACTTTGCGGTGATGCAGTCAGCACTCTGTACAGTACAAAGTGTGAAACATACATGATTGGCCTAGCTTTCTTGGTTGCACAGAGTGTGAGTGGTGAGGTTATGGTCAGAGCACTAGTGAGCTAGGGTTCAAATCCAGATGATTTGCTTTTTTACAAATGGTGTAAGGATGTCATTAGCTAAATAAATGTGATCAGGACTGCAAATATGATTATCAATGAATACACTAAAGTATGTGTCTTCCCCAAATTGTATCAGTGATGCCTACTGTGACACCCGTGATGTGGTCCACTAATCAAGGAACTTCAATCCTCACCACCAGCACAGTGAGGGGAGTGCACCTTGGGAAGGATAAGAAGTACACACAGTAAAGTACAATTTAACACCAGTGAGGGGCATGCACATTGGAAAGGATAGCAAGTGCACACACAGTAAAGTACAATTTAACACCAGTGAGTGGTGTGCACATTGGGAAGGAAAACAAGTACACACACAGTAAAGTACAATTTAACACCAGTGAGGGGCGTGCACATTGAGAAGGATAACAAGTACACACACAGTAAAGTACAATTTAACACCACTGAGGGGTGTGCACATTGGGAAGGATAACAAGTACTCACACAGTAAAGTACAATTTAACACCAGTGAGGGGCGTGCACAGTGGGAAGGATAACAAGTACACATACAGTAAAGTACAATTTAACACCAGTGAGGGGCGTGCACATTGGGAAGGATAAAAAGTACACACAGTAAAGTACAATTTAACACCAGTGAGGGGCGTGCACATTGGGAAGGATAACAAGTACACACACAGTAAAGTACAATTTAACACCAGTGAGAGGCGTGCACATTGGGAAGGATAACAAGTACACACACAGTAAAGTACAATTTAACACCAGTGAGGGGCGTGCACATTGGGAAGGATAACAAGTACACACACAGTAAAGTACAATTTAACACCAGTGAAGGGCGTGCACATTGGGAAGGATAACAAGTACACATACAGTAAAGGACAATTTAACACCAGAGAGGGGCGTGCACATTGGGAAGGATAACAAGTACTCACACAGTAAAGTACAATTTAACACCAGGAGGGGTGTGCACATTGGGAAGGATAACAAGTACACACACAGCAAAGTACAATTTAACACCAGTGAGGGGCATGCACATTGGGAAGGATAACAAGTACACACACAGTAAAGTACAATTTAACACCAGTGAGGGGCGTGCACATTGGGAAGGATAACAAGTACACACACAGTAAAGTACAATTTAACACCAGTGAGGGCGTGCACATTGGGAAGGATAACAAGTACACACACAGTAATGTACAATTTAACACCAGTGAGGGGTGCACATTGTGAAGGATAACAAGTACACACACAGTAAAGTACAATTTAACACCAGTGAGGGGTGCACATTGGGAAGGATAACAAGTACACACACAGTAAAGTACAATTTAACACCAGTGAGGGGCGTGCACATTGGGAAGGATAACAAGTACACACACAGTAAAGTACAATTTAACACCAGTGAGGGCGTGCACATTGGGAAGGATAACAAGTACACACACAGTAAAGTACAATTTAACACCAGTGAGGGCGTGCACATTGGGAAGGATATCAAGTACACTCAGAGTAAAGTACAATTTAACTCCAGTGAGGGGCGTGCACATTGGGAAGGATAACAAGTACACACACAGTAAAGTACAATTTAACACCAGTGAGGGGCGTGCACATTGGGAAGGATAACAAGTACACACACAGTAAAGTACAATTTAACACCAGTGAGAGGCATGCACATTGGGAAGGATAACAAGTACATACACAGTAAAGTACAATTTAACACCAGTGAGGGGCGTGCACATTGGGAAGGATAACAAGTACACACACAGTAAAGTACAATTTAACACCAGTGAGGGGCGTGCACATTGGGAAGGATAACAAGTACACACACAGTAAAGTACAATTTAACACCAGTGAGGGGCATGCACATTGGGAAGGATAACAAGTACACACACAGTAAAGTACAATTTAACACCAGTGAGGGCGTGCACATTGGGAAGGATAACAAGTACACACACAGTAAAGTACAATTTAACACCAGTGAGGGGCGTGCACATTGGGAAGGATAACAAGTACACACACAGTAAAGTACAATTTAACACCAGTGAGGGGTGCACATTGGGAAGGATAACAAGTATACACACAGTAAAGTACAATTTAACACCAGTGTGGGCGTGCACATTGGGAAGGATAACAAGTACACACACAGTAAAGTACAATTTAACACCAGTGAGGGGCGTGCACATTGGGAAGGATAACAAGTACACACACAGTAAAGTACAATTTAACACCAGTGAGGGCGTGCACATTGGGAAGGATAACAAGTACACACACAGTAAAGTACAATTTAACACCAGTGAGGGGCGTGCACATTGGGAAGGATAACAAGTACACACACAGTAAAGTACAATTTAACACCAGTGAGGGTGTGTACATTGGGAAGGATAACAAGTACACACAGTAAAGTACAATTTAACACCAGTGAGGGTGTACACATTGGGAAGGATAACAAGTACACACACAGTAAAGTACAATTTAACACCAGTGAGGGTGTGCACAATGGGAAGGATAACAAGTACACACACAGTAAAGTACAATTTAACACCAGTGAGGAGGTGCACATTGGGAAGGTAACAAGTACACACACAGTAAAGTACAATTTAACACCAGTGAGGGGCGTGCACATTGGGAAGGATAACAAGTACACACACAGTAAAGTACAATTTAACACCAGTGAGGGGGTGCACATTGGGAAGGATAACAAGTACACACACAGTAAAGTACAATTTAACACCAGTGAGGGCGTGCACATTGGGAAGGATAACAAGTACACACACAGTAAAGTACAATTTAACACCAGTGAGGGGCGTGCACATTGGGAAGGATAACAAGTACACACACAGTAAAGTACAATTTAACACCGGTGAGGGGCGTGCACACTGGGAAGGATAACAAGTACACAAACAGTAAAGTACAATTTAACTCCAGTCGTGGGTGCACATTTGGAAGAATAACAAGTATACACACAGTAAAGTACAATTTAACACCAGTGAGGGGCGTGTACATTGGGAAGGATAACAAGTACAAACACAGTAAAGTACAATTTAACACCAGTGAGGGGCGTGCACATTGGGAAGGATAACAAGTACACACACAGTAAAGTACAATTGAATACCAGTGAGGGGCGTGCCCATTGGGAAGTATAACAAGTACACACACAGTAAAGTACAATTTAACACCAGTGAGGCGCATGCACATTGGGAAGGATAACAAGTACACACACAGTAAAGTACAATTTAACACCATTGAGGGCGTGCACATTGGGAAGGATAACAAGTACACACACAGTAAAGTACAATTTAACACCAGTGAGGCGTGCACATTGGGAAGGATAACAAGTACACACACAGTAAAGTACAATTTAACACCAGTGAGGGCGTGCACATTGGGAAGGATAACAAGTACACACACAGTAAAGTACAATTTAACACCAGTGAGGGTGCACATTGGGAAGGATAACAAGTACACACACAGTAAAGTACAATTTAACACCAGTGAGGGGTGCACATTGGGAAGGATAACAAGTACACACACAGTAAAGTACAATTTAACACCAGTGAGGCGTGCACATTGGGAAGGATAACAAGTACACACACAGTAAAGTACAATTTAACACCAGTGAGGCGTGCACATTGGGAAGGATAACAAGTACACACACAGTAAAGTACAATTTAACACCAGTGAGGGCGTGCACATTGGAAAGGATAACAAGTACACACACAGGAAAGTACAATTTAACACCAGTGAGGGCGTGCCCATTGGGAAGGATAACAAGTACACACACAGTAAAGTACAATTTAACACCAGTGAGGGTGCACATTGGGAAGGATAACAAGTACACACACAGTAAAGTACAGTTTAACCCCAGTGAGGGGCGTGCACATTGGGAAGGATAACAAGTACACACACAGTAAAGTACAATTTAACACCAGTGAGGCGTGCACATTGGGAAGGATAACAAGTACACACACAGTAAAGTACAATTTAACACCAGTGAGGGGCGTGCACATTGGGAAGGATAACAAGTACACACACAGTAAAGTACAATTTAACACCAGTGAGGGCGTGCACATTGGGAAGGATAACAAGTACACACACAGTAAAGTACAATTTAACACCAGTGAGGGCGTGCACATTGGGAAGGATAACAAGTACACACACAGTAAAGTACAATTTAACACCAGTGAGGGCGTGCACATTGGGAAGGATAACAAGTACACACACAGTAAAGTACAATTTAACACCAGTGAGGGCGTGCACATTGGGAAGGATAACAAGTACACACACAGTAAAGTACAATTTAACACCAGTGAGGCGTGCACATTGGGAAGGATAACAAGTACACACACAGTAAAGTACAATTTAACACCAGTGAGGGCGTGCACATTGGGAAGGATAACAAGTACACACACAGTAAAGTACAATTTAACACCAGTGAGGGCGTGCACATTGGGAAGGATAACAAGTACACACACAGTAAAGTACAATTTAACACCAGTGAGGGCGTGCACATTGGGAAGGTTAACAAGTACACACACAGTAAAGTACAATTTAACACCAGTGAGGGGCGTGCACATTGGGAAGGATAACAAGTACACACACAGTAAAGTACAATTTAACACCAGTGAGGGGCGTGCACATTGGGAAGGATAACAAGTACAAGCACAGTAAAGTACAATTTAACACCAGTGAGGGCGTGCACATTGGGAAGGATAACAAGTACACACACAGTAAAGTACAATTTAACACCAGTGAGGGCGTGCACATTGCGAAGGATAACAAGTACACACACAGTAAAGTACAATTTAAGAGCAGTGGGCGGCGTGCACATTGGGAAGGATAACAAGTACACACACAGTAAAGTACAATTTAACACCAGTGAGGGTGTGCACAATGGGAAGGATAACAAGTACACACACAGTAAAGTACAATTTAACACCAGTGAGGGGCGTGCACATTGGGAAGGATAACAAGTACACACACAGTAAAGTACAATTTAACACCAGTGAGGGGCGTGCACATTGGGAAGGATAACAAGTACACACACAGTAAAGTACAATTTAACACCAGTGAGGGCATGCACATTGGGAAGGATAACATGTACACACACAGTAAAGTACAATTTAACACCAGTGAGTGGCGTGCACATTGGGAAGGATAACAAGTACACACACAGTAAAGTACAATTTAACACCAGTGAGGGAGGTGCACATTAGGAAGGATAACAAGTACACACACAGTAAAGTACAATTTAACACCAGTGAGGGCGTGCACATTGGGAAGGATAACAAGTACACACACAGTAAAGTACAATTTAACACCAGTGAGGGGCATGCACATTGGGAAGGATAACAAGTACACACACAGTAAAGTACAATTTAACACCAGTGAGGCGTGCACATTGGGAAGGATAACAAGTACACACACAGTAAAGTACAATTTAACACCAGTGAGGGCGTGCACATTGGGAAGGATAACAAGTACACACAGTAAAGTACAATTTAACACCAGTGAGGGGCGTGCACATTGGGAAGGATAACAAGTACACACACAGTAAAGTACAATTTAACACCAGTGAGGGCGTGCACATTGGGAAGGATAACAAGTACACACACAGTAAAGTACAATTTAACACCAGTGAGGGGCGTGCACATTGGGAAGGATAACAAGTACACACACAGTAAAGTACAATTTAATATCAGTGAGGGGCGTGCACATTGGGAAGGATAACATGTACACACACAGTAAAGTACAATTTAACACCAGTGAGGGGCGTGCACATTGGGAAGGATAACAAGTACACACACTGTAAAGTACAATTTAACACCAGTGAGGGGTGTGCACATTGGGAAGGATAACAAGTACACACACAGTAAAGTACAATTTAACACCAGTGAGGGGCGTGCACATTGGGAAGGATAACAAGTACACACACTGTAAAGTACAATTTAACACCAGTGAGGGGCGTGCACATTGGGAAGGATAACAAGTACACACACAGTAAAGTACAATTTAACACCAGTGAGGGGCGTGCACATTGGGAAGGATAACAAGTGCACACACAGTAAAGTACAATTTAACACCAGTGAGGGGCATGCACATTGGGAAGGATAACAAGTACACACACAGTAAAGTACAATTTAACACCAGTGAGGGGCGTGCACATTGGGAAGGATAACAAGCACACACACAGTAAAGTACAATTTAACACCAGTGAGGGGCGTACACATTGGGAAGGATAACAAGTACACACACAGTAAAGTATAATTTAACACCAGTGAGGGGCGTGCACATTGCGAAGGATAACAAGTACACACACAGTAAAGTACAATATAACACCAGTGAGGGGCATGCACATTGGGAAGGATAACAAGTACACACACAGTAAAGTACAATTTAACAGCAGTGAGGGGCGTGCACATTGGGAAGGATAACAAGTGCTCACACAGTAAAGTACAATTTAACACCAGTGAGGGCCGTGCACATTGGGAAGGATAACAAGTGCACACACAGTAAAGTACAATTTAACAGCAGTGAGGGGAGTGCACATTGGGAAGGATAACAAGTACACAGACAGCAAAGTACAATTTTGCCAAAGAGCACACAGAGATCACAGTCAGTCTGGGCTGGTTTCTCCCTTTCTCTCCAGATCCCCAATAAGACTCCCCACTGGAACAGCTATAGGGTCCAGATCTCAGCCTAGTGGTCAATCTCAAACTTCCAGCACCCTTTCTGTCCAACCAGTGCTTCCTGTCCCTGCCCAATTTGCTGACACACACACACACACACACACACACACACACACACACACACACACACACACACACACACACTTTGAGATATGAGTTATATACAAACGCACAGGCACTCCTGAGGAAGGCTGGCACAGGTTCTCCAGCTATGCCCCCTTCTTGCCCAGACTATAAGGTAGAAATTAGTGCCATCAACCACTAATATCAGCTACTATAAGATTCTTCCCAAAGGGTGACCAATTTTACTGTGCAATATTACTGTTATCCAAATAGTAAGTGTGACCAAGAGCTAAAGCTATTGGTGTGGCTTGGTCAGTATCACTGAAAACATGCAATGTACTCTAAGAGCTTATATTATCTCTACACAAAACAGCCACAGTTGAAAGGTTTAAAAATATTTAATAATAAATAATAAAATCACAAGACAATAATTATTACTTCAACACAGTGACATTACAGAGTTCAAAAATCACAGTAAAATGCTTTAAAATAATACTGTAGAATAGTCTGACATAAATATAGAAAACAGGTAGACTAATCTGGCTATTTATATCTATCTTTAAGATAAATCACTGTTCTAAATAAATATCTTACAGAGCAAAGGCAGAGTGCTGCTGAGTTGATGTGTTCAGGTTCATACAAAATCTAAAATGCTTAAATATTTTTCTCTGAGAAAGTCTTAAATTGATAAACACCCACTACCACTGAGTCATTTCACATTACATAATTTTTATCACTTCTTTAGTTCTCAGGCTAACAGAAACTCATAATTTACATTTCTTAGTAAACTACATCTGGCCAGGAAGCCACAGCAATAAAAGACATTATGCATGTAAAACCTTAGTAATTATTTCTTCAATCAAGACAATATAAATAATTTCCTGGCCCAGACATCCTGTTCCCAAGCTTGAGATCAAACAGTCATACAATATTTGTCTTATCAGCTTTCTTCCAGCAGAGTGCACTGTGGTTACATTTTTAAAGCTCAGTGCAACATATCCTGACTTCTAGGTACTGCAAACTTTAATGTTATAAATTTGAGCAATCATGTTTTAATGGATGAAAAATGTATAGTATTAAGCAAGGGATGGAATTTTGCACCATCCCAGAGGGTGCACAAGCTTAATACTATAAATAAATTAAGGGACTACGTACGACTGTTGAATCTGACTGTTCAGTTTTATAAAAGTGAAGCACAAAAATGTCAATTTTACAAACCTAGTAGATTTAATCCACATTTGTTAAAAGATTTGGAAATGTTTTTAAATATATGTGAAATATAAATTATTGAAGTTCTGGATAAGAAAACTGACTACAAATATTATAATATGTCAAGAAATGAAAAAGATTGTTTTGACAAATTATTGAAGAATCATCATCATCATCTTCTTTCGGCTGTTCCCGTTAGGGGTCGCCACAGCAGATCACCTGTTTCCATTTCTTCCTGTCCTCTGCATCTTGCTCTGTCACACCAACCACCTGCATGTCCTCTCTCACCACATCCATAAACCTTATCTTAGGCCTTCCTCTTTTCCTGTTTCCTGGTAGCTTCATCCTTAGCATCTTTTTCCCAATATACTCAGTATCCCTCCTCAGCACATGTCCAAACCAATGTAATCGTGCCTCTCTGGCTTTGTCTCCAAACCTTCCAACCTGGACTGACCCTCTAATATACTTATTCCTAATCCTGTCCACCCTCGTCACACCCAGTGCAAATCTTAACATCTTTAATTCTGCCATATCCAGCTCAAACTCCTGCCTTTTTGGTAATTCCACTGTCTCCAACCCATATAACATAGCTTGTCTCACTACCCTCTTGTAGACCTTCCCTTTCACTCTTACAGGTAATCGTCTGTCACAAATCACTCCTGACACTCTTCTCCACCCACTCCATCCCGCCTGTACTATCTTCTTCACCTCTCTTCCACACTCACCATTACTCTGAACTATTGACCCCAAGTATTTAAACTCATCCACCTTCACCACCTCTACTCCTTGCATCCTCACCATTCCTCTATCCTCCCTCTCATTCCCACACATATATTCTGTCTTATTCTTGCTGACCTTCATTCCTCTTCTCTCTAGAGTATATCTCCATCTCTCCAGGGTCTCCTCCACCTGTTCCCTACTCTCACTACAGATCACAATGTCATCTGCAAACATCATAGTCCACGGGGACTCCTGTCTCATCTCTTCTGTCAATCTGTCCATCACCATTGCAAAGAAAGGGCTCAGAGCTGATCCTTGATGTAACCCCACCTCCACCTTAAATGCATCCATCACTCCCACCGCAGACCTCACCACTGTCACACTACCCTCGCACATATCCTGTACCACTCTTACATACTTCTCTGACACTCCTGACTTCTTCATACAATACCACAACTCCTTTCTAGGCACCCTGTCATATGCTTTCTCTAAGTCTACAAAAACACAATGCAACTCCTTCTGACATTCTCTGTACTTTTCCATCAACACTCTCAGAGAAAACATTCCATCTGTAGTGCTCTTTCCCGACATGAAACCATACTGCTGATCACTAATCATGATGTCCCTTCTTAACCTTGCTTCCACTACACTTTCCCATAACTTCATGCTGTGACTGATCAATTTAATCCCTCTGTAGTTACTACAGCTCTGCACATCACCCTTATTCTTAAAAATTGGTACCAAAACACTTTTTCTCCATTCCTCAGGCATCCTCTCACTTTCCAAGATTTCATTAAACAATCTAGTTAAAAAACTCCACTGCCATTTCACCTAAACACCTCCATGCTTCCACAGGTATGTCATCTGGGCCAACAGCCTTTCCATTCTTCATTCTCTTCATATCTATCCTTACTTCCTCCTTGCTAATCAATTGTACTTCATGATTCACTATCCCTACATCATCCAACCTTCTCTCCCTCTCATTCTCTTCATTCATCAACCCCTCAAAGTACTCTCCCCATCTCCTCAGCACACTCTCCTTGCTTGTGAGTATGTTTCCCACATTATCCTTTTGACATATTATTGAAGAATGATGACATTTTATGTATGAAAGCTGATAAAGCGGGTCACTAGTATTGCTTGAGAGGGAGGATTATAAGTGTAAAATGAAGAAGCTGTTATCAGATGTTAAATTTTGCAAAAAAATTAGTATTAAAGAAGTGAAGAAAGGTTATGCTATGATTGATTCATGCATAGAAAAATGTTTTTAGTTGGGAGAATTGATGATAGCGAACGTTTTTGAGTAATACTAACCCTAAAATTAGTACAATTTATGGAATTCCTAAAGTCCATAAACATTTGAATGACTTCCTATTAAGACCCATTGTAGCAAGTGCTAATAGTAAAACAGAAGGGTTATCAGGTTTTGTTGATACACATCTGCAAAAAGCAGTTTTATCTAAGTCTACATATATCAAGGATAATTATGATTTCATCAAGAAAATAGAAGAAATTACTGTGAATGATCTAGATATATTAGTGACATTAGATGTTAGTCTCTTTATACCATGATTCCTAATAAGGAAGGGATGGAGATGGTTAGGCTAGAATTATTAAGAACTAGAATGTTTACGAATAGTACTACAGAGTTGCTAATGGAAATTTTAGAACTGGTTTTAAGCTACAATTTTTTTATTATTTTATGAAGACATGTACATGCTAGTTAATGGTGTAGTGATGGGTGCCTCTTTAGCTCCTAGCTATGCTAATGTTTTTATGCATGGGTGGGAGGCAGCTAATATAATGGAGAGTAAATATAATAAATGTATTATGAAAATGGTACGTTTTATTGATGATGTGGTCCTTGTGATGAAAGGAACACTTGTTGAGCTGGAAGAATGTATTCATTATATTAATAATGTGTACACCTATTTGAAATTCATTTATGAATATAATTATAGTGAAATTAATTATTTGGACTTAACCATTTTTTAAAGAAAATAAAAAACTAGTAGCTAGACTATATAAAAAAGAAATTCCGAATAATAGTTACTTACATTTTTCTAGTATGCACCCTAAAAAGACTAAGTTGAATGTGGTGAAAGGACAGTTAAAAAATGAATACCCTAACTAAGAAAGATGAGGATTTTTGTGAAGAAGCCAACTCCTTTTGTAATAAAATAGTGAAAAGAGATTATCCTCTTGTAGAAGTAAATAAATTACTTCAAGAACAGATGGATGAAATAATGGGTATAGGAGAAGTCAGTGAAAGTAATAAAAAAAACTATGAATATAAAAGAGTGATGGCAATACAGAATAGCATAGATTCTCAGGCTATAAAAATGCTGCTATGAAGAACTGGGGATTATTTAAAGCTAATAGTGAACTAATTAGTAAAATAGGAATGAGTCCAAAATTTGTACAAAAGAAAGCTAAAATTTAAAAAAAATATTTTCAAGGAAAATTGAGTAAAAATTATCGAACAGAACAAATAAGTGGTATGATTAAATGTTATAATTGTAACATGTGTAATTTGTTATATTCTGAGGGAAGTGAGGTTGAAATAGAAAATAGTAAAGTGAGAATGCCTGGGATATTTAACTCTAAGTCCAAAAATGTGATTTACCTTATAATTTGTATAGAATGTAAAAGTTTCTATGTAGGAAGATCTACTAGGGAGTTGAATAGAAGAATATATGCATATAAATATGCTATTCAAATAGGAGATATCAAAATTGCTATGTGTAAACACTATAAAAGTAGCAAGTTGAAGGTGATTTATACATTTTTAGTATTAGATTCTCTGGTTAATACAACTAATATTATTAATGCAGAAGAAGAGCTAGGCTGGCTTGAATATTGCTGGCAAGTTAGATTAAATGCATGTTTTCCACCTGGACTAAATAATAGAGAAGAATTTACTATGTACTTAAAAAGAAAAGGGTTAAAACATTAAGGGTAGCATAGGCATATTTAAGTTATTTATTTTATGATGTTTTTAATAAACATATGAAACAATGTGATATTTTATATATTTTGTATGTGAATCATGTGGCTGATCATGTGATTAGAATGTGACATTTAAAGTGTGGTAGGTTATGGTTACCTCAGACTGAAGAAGTCTCTTGTTGTGACAAAGTGTCGGTTATCCAACAATTTCTGCATCTCTTGGCAAAAAATGTTAAGGTTTCTTATAAGTGGGCAAAACATCTGGGTGATGTGGTGCATAATCATTTTACTCTCCCTGAGGTGACGGTACAGAGGGTATTTTGATTAAAATGGGTACAGTCCTTTGCAATAAATGTTCAGCCTGTAAATATTTAGTTAATTTTTTTCCATTTATAAATGGGGTAAGATTTACCCCTAGGTGCAAATTTACTTGCTTTACAGAAGGTGTGGTATGTGCCTTAATATGTACCTGTAATCATAAAACATACAGGAGTTTTAAGGTTCGAATTTTGGAGCATGTGAGGAACATTAAGAATAAAAAAATAGAGAGTCCATTGGGCATGCATTTTTTACATTTTCATAATTCAAACCCTAACAACCTTTCTGGCTGTGTTTTAGAAAAGGTAGTAGCGTGTTTAGGTGAACATATTAATATAAAAGATAAATTATTAAAAAAGAAACACATTTTATTTTGAAGTTTGGTACTCTAGAGCCTTTTGGCCTGAACAAGGAATGTAATTGGAAGTATATAATTTAGCATAATTGAATGATGACTTGGTTGTTTGATTGAGGGAGGGATTTTTTTAATGTGCAATACATTGTATATATTAGAATGCTTTGTGAGGTATGTGTTACTCTTTGAAAGGCTGTTTAGGCAGAGGTGCTAAGTTTTTATTAAACTTCTTTTGGACAGTAGCCTTTGTGGTTTTTTTGGACTTTCCTTTTTTGTGGTTGTGTGTTTCTTAAATTGATAAATACCCAGTACTGCTGAGTCATTTCATTTCACATTACATCATTTTTATCACTTCTTTAGTTCCCAGGCTAACAGAAACTCAAAATGTACATTTCTTAGTAAGCTGCACCTGGTCAGGACGCCACTGCAATAAAATATATTATAAATGTAAAATCTTAGTAATTATCTCTTAAATCAAGACAATAGAAAGAATTTCCTGGCCCAGATATCTTGTCTCCGAGCTTGAGATCAAACAGTCATACAATGCTTGACTTATTAGCTTTCTTCCAGCAGAGTGCACTGTGGTTACATTTTTGAAGCTCAGTACAACATATAGTTTAATCATAACATATAGTTCTCTTTGCATATCTAAACCAAACCTGTGGATTATATTAACATTTACAAATGCCATATAATTATCTACAAAATTCTATCTAGCTAGGCTGGCAACCTTCACATACCCCCCCCCCCCCGGAAAACTCAAGCTAGTTTTCCAAATGACCCTTGAGAAACGTTGCTTGACAGGGTTAGGTCTATCTGAATGTACCTTACCCAATTCCCTGTCTTGAGAACCCATCTGCATTGTTATTGCTAATCCCACTGCCTTGCTGCACTGACATATCATATGCTTGCAACCCTAGGATCCATCTTAGGAACTTGGCATTTTGCTGGCTGGCTCAGTGTAACCATGTTAGGGGGTTGTGATCTGTAACTACAGTGAATTTTCCTCCATACAGATAAGGTTGACGTTTCTGCAGTGCCCACACTATGGTTAGACATTCCTTTTCTACATCTGCATAGCATTCCTCCCTGGGTTGGAGCCTATGACTGAGATAAATCCCTGGGTGCTCTTCTCCCTCTAAAAAAATCTGGCTAAGTACAGCACCCACCACATGGTTGAAAGTATCCACCTGCACAACAAATTTTTTGCTGTAATCTGGACTTGCTAACACAGGGCGTCCCCTCAAAGCTTCTTTAAGCTTCTAGAATGTCTGCTGACATGCTGGGGTCTACACTACCTTATCTGGCCTGTTTTTCTTTGTCAGGTCTGTGAGATGAGCAGCTATGGTACTATAGGTGGGACAAACTTTCTGTAGTACCCTGCTGCCCCTAAGAATGCCCTCACCTACGTTTTGGTAATAGGTGCAGGCCATGCCTGAATGGCTTCCACTTTGGCAGGTTCTCACCTGATCTTACCACTCCCCACTCTATGTCGCAAATAGGAAACTTCTGCCATACCCACCTGACATTTGCTCAGCTTAATGGTTAACCATGCCCTCTGTAGTCTGACCAGAACCTCCCTGAAATGCTGAAAGTGCTCTTGCCAAGAATGGCTGTAGATGGCAATATCATCTAGGTAAGCAAGGGCAAACCCTCCTGCTTCTGCTGGGATATGATCTACCAGCATCTGGAAAGTTGCTGGGGCAGTTTTCATCCCAAAGGGCATCTTTGTGAACTCATACAAGCCAAAAAGAGTCACAAAGGCTGACCTCTCTCTAGCACTGGGAGTTAAGTGAACCTGCCAGTAACCCTTGGTAAGATCAATGGTGGAAAGATGCTTAGCCCCACCCAGCTGCTCTAGGGCCTCATCTGTCTTAGGCATGGGTTAAGCATCTGACTCCATGTGACTATTTAATTTCCTGCAGTCCACACAGAACCTGGTGCTGCCATCCTTCTTTGGCACCAGCACAACTGGGGAGGCTCAGGGACTGTTTGACTCTTGAATTATCTCTAGTTCAACATTTCCTGTATCTCCTCCCTCAGAGTCTGTTTGACCCTCTCTGGCACCTTGTAAGGGGCCTGCCTAAGAGGCCTTTGGGGACCTGTATCCACCTGGTGCTATACCAGGTGGGTGCACCCTGATTTCCCAGTGAACATGTCCACAAACTCCAGTAACACTGCTCAGATTTCTCAAACCTCTGTAGGAGATAGCTGGTGGGGCATTGCTACCCCTTCCACTGAGATGTCAGTTAAAGCCTCACTGAGGAGATCAGTCACCAGATCTCCCTCAGACTATTTCTGCAATCCACTGCAAATAGCAAAAAGGTCTGCCTATCATGGTAATGTTTCATCATGTTAACATGGTACAAATTGTGCTCCTGCCTACTGCCTAGCAGTTCCACCATGTAGTTAACATCACTTACCTTTCTTACCACCTTGTAGGGTCCATTCCAAGCTTCTTGCAGCTCATTGTGTCTGACAGGAATGAGAACCATTACCTCCTGTCCTACAGCGTACTCTCTAGCTTGAGCATTCCTGTCATACCAGACCTTTTTCTGCTGTTGGGCTTCTGCCAGGTTGTCCTAAGCCAAGCCCATGAGTTCCCTGAGCCTTGTTCTGAGGTTTAGAACACATGCCACAACAGACTCCTTGTGAGATTCATGATCACCTTCCCACTCATCACAAATGAAATCTAGAGGTCCCTCACCCTATGCCCTGCAACAACTCAAAGGGTGAAAAGCCTGTGGATTCCTGGGGAACCTCTCTGTAAGCAAACAACAGATGGGTCAAATATTTATACCACTCCCTCTTAAACTTGTCTGCAAATGCCTGTAGCATGGACTTGAGTGCAGAGTTTAACCTCTCAACAAGACCATTAGTCTGGGGATGGTAGGGGGTGGTCTTTAGGTTCTTCACCCCACAGTACTTCCACAGACGAGCCAGCAGGTCTGACATGAAACTGGCAGCTCTGTCAGTCAGTATTTTGTTTGGCAAACCTACCCTGCTGAAAACTGATAACAAAGCATTTGCCACATTTTCCACCTCAATCGAGGACAAAGCCACTGCTTCAGGGTACCTTGTAGCATAGTCTACTGCCACTAGGATATACGTTTTTCTCTCTGGAATTTTGGGTACTCAGAGGCCCCACAATATCGATAGCTGCCCTCTGAAATGGCTCCTCAATCACAGACAAAGGCATCAAAGGAGTTCTCACCTTGTCTCCTGCCTTGCCTACCTTTTGGCACTGCTCACAGGTCCTGCAGTACCCTATTACATCTCTGTAAATTCCAGGCCAGTAGAAGTTCTGCATAATACATCTGTTTGTACGTTTTATGCCTATATGACCTACAAAGGGAATATCATGGGCTATGGCTAGAAGTGCTAGATGGTAGACTCTAGGCACTACCAACTGCTGTATGGTCTCACCTTCTAGCCCTCCCACAGGGTCCACTCTTTATACAGTAACCCTTTGTCCCAGTATACAGATTCCTCTTCCCTTGAGAATCAGGTGCCTCACTAGCTACCTGCCTCAGGCCTTTTAATGCAGAGTCTGAGAGCTGAGCCTGTCTCAACAATCTCTTAGTAATGCTTCCCAGCTCCCCTTCCACAGGACGTCTGTCATCCTCTGACAGTGCTGCATCACTGTCAGCCTGAGTACAACTACTCACCTCTGCCCTTGTAGTCACTCTGTCCAAGGGACCATCAGTGTCCACAAGCAACTGTGGCTCACCTTCAGTCTCACTGCTACAGCATAGCTCCCTAACTGAAGTAACCACCTCACCAGTCCTGTCTGCAAGTGTACAGTCTGTCTGAGTCTCCCCCAGGCTACCAGACCCACATGCTTGTCTCCAAGCCTGACTGCATGTAAGTGCATGAGCACATGGTACTGCATTATCAAAATCATGCCCTGTCAGGACATCTGCAGGGATATGCTCAAATACACCTACTTGCTGGCTTCCCTTTCCAACATCCCAGTCAAGGTGAACCCTAGCCAAAGGTATTTGGAATGGGGTCCCTTCAAAAGCACTGACTGGAGTAGACTACCCAGGCAAGTAGTGCTCCTCTGTAACCATTGCAGGCTTCACAATGGTTATGCCGGAGGCTGTGTCTCTCTTAGCAATGTCCTCTTTGCCATTCACTACAATAGGATATAACCTCTGGTGGAAGTTTGGTACCCTTGTTGTCTCAAGACAACCTACTATTGACATCTTTTCCTTCCCACTTACTGTCTATTTCACCTTTTGTTCCCCACCTTTCCTCCATGGACATCTATATGCCACATGGCCCCACTGGTTGCATTCAAAACATTTAACCCTAGGTCTTGGACATGTACCTGGACTAGTGGCTTTCCTTGCTACTGGCAGATTCTGTTGGGGCAATCTGGGCTGCCCACAATGGGTTACTTTAGACCCAATAGCAGCACTATGTGCCCCTTTCCTGTGCAGTGATACCCCGCTTGCTAGGTATAGGTCTCCCTTCTTCCCTAACTCATTGAAGTAGCACATTGTCTGTCAGCTAACCAGATCCTCATGTCCTCAGGCAAAGTGCTAAGGGCTTGTTCCCTCACCAAAAGGTCTGCCAGCCCATAAAAAGTGGTGACCTGACATCCACTCACCCACCTGTGAAAATAGGTGCTCAGTTCAGCAACATATTCACACACACTATTCATCTGCCTTGCGTCTATGCTCACAAACCTTTTTCCTATAAGCTTCAGGTGTTAGCTTAAAAAATTCTAGCAAACAATTCTTAACAGCAGTATAATCATAAAATTCATGATCAGATAATTTAGACAGCACAATTACAGTTTTACCATGAATCATCCTGCCATCACCCAGAATGATACCACAGTTGTTGTTCTTCTTCTTTTGGCTTTTCCCAGTTAGGGGTTGCCACAGCGGACCTCTGGTCCGCTAATGACTGGCAGTAGATTTTTATGGTGCCGAGGTGCCAGCTCGATGCCCAACCTTCAAAGAAGGCACGCCCATTTACGCATGTCTTTCGAATGCCACTCGACCACAGGGAGGACATGCAGACTCCACACTGAAGGCGCTCCAGCCAAGAATCGAATGGGAGAACCTCTTGCTATGAGGCAACACGCTACCACTGCACCATCACATACAAGGACAAAATTATTGACTTTAAAAATTGGATAAGCTTCTGGTGTCATTCTAAGGGGATCCAATATCTGTCTTCCTGGGATGACATGAACGACAGACCACGATGCTTTGCCAGAGATGCCCTGCACCTGTCACCCTTGGGATTCCAGGTACTGTCTAAGGCTCTTGCCACCCCTATAGTGCCTTTTTAGGCAAGGTTCAATTGACAAATTCACCACCTTAACAGGTACAAGCAAGCAAAATCTGAGGGTAATGCTACTCAATGCTAGAAGTCTACACCTCAACATGCATTCACTTGAGGCACTCCTTAAAATGGCGAACATCAACATCTGTGCTGAGACAGAGACCTAGTTCAAGGCTCCAGAGAGCACCCCTGCATTACCAGGCTATAATTCATACCACACCTTTCGGCCACCTAATCTGGACCAAAACACTAAAGGCGGATGCGTGTCCATATTCATTAAGGATATCAACACCTCCAGGCTAGTTGCTCAGCATAATGCAGCCGAGATTATCCAAGTGCAACTAACTTTGGGCAAGACCGCAATCCAAATTGCAACTTGTTACAGATCCCCCACCATGCCCCAGGATTCCCACTCCTCATTTCTTGATACACTGGAAAAAAAATTAGGGTACAACCCAACACCCTAATAATGGGCAATTTTAACTACCCCACCATTAAGTGGGAAAACTACTCATGTACCAATGCTTTTGTTCAACGTTTTCTGGAATCCATAAATTCCAATGCCTTGGATCAACTTATCCATACCCCTACCGGGGGCAGCAATATCCTAGACATGATCATTACCAACATGGGCGACCGGTGTTCCACACCAGAGGTCAATTCCTCATTGTTCAGATCCGACCGCAAGCTAATCATCCTAGACATCCACATCCTACCCCCACCCCCCATTAGGGAAACCACCATAAAAAATTTCTCCAAAGCCAACTTCACGCTTCTTAAGACAGAAGTGGCAAACTTCACAACACCCATGCAGATGGACAATAGAGGTCCAACTGGTGAATCCTACACAAATGCACTTTATAAGCACTTACACAAGTGCATTACCCGGCTATAATTCATACCACTACTTTCAGCCACCTAACTTGGACCGAAACACTAAAGGCAGAGGCGTGTCCATATTCATTAAGGATATCCACACCTCCAGGCTAGTTGCTCATTATAATGCATCCGAGATTATCCAAGTACAACTAAATTTGGGCAAGACCGCAATCCAAACTGTAACTTGTTACAGATCCCCCACCATGCCCCAGGATTCCCACTCCACATTTCTTGATACACTGGAAAAAAATTAGGGTACAACCCAACACCCTAATAATGGGTGACTTCAACTACCCCACCATTAACTGGGAAAACTACTCATGTACCAACTCCTTAGCTCAACGCTTTCTGGAATTCATAAACTCCAATGCCCTGGATCAACTTATCCACACCCCCACCAGGGGCAACAATATCCTAGGTCTAGTCATTACCAACATGAGTGACCGGTGTCCCACACCTGAAGTAAACTCCTCGTTGATCCGATCCGACCATAAGCTAATCGCCGTTGATATCCACATCCCGCCCCCACCGTCATTAAGGAAACCACAGTAATAAATTTCTCCAAAGCCAACTTCATGCTTCTTAAGACAGAAGTGGTGAACTTCATGACACTCATGCAGATGGACAATACAATTACAACTGCTGAATCCTATACAAATATACTCTATAAGCACTTACACGAGTGCATGGATCGTGCTATCACAAACAGAACCAAGACACTATCCTCCAAAAAAAGGAAGCCAATCTGGTGGTCCCCTGCCATAAACAAACTGTACAACAGAAGGAAGAAACTGTTGCAAAAGAGAGTAAAATCCCATGAGTGGAGGAGCTCCCTGGTCAGCCTCAGTAAGAAGCTGAGATCCCTTATAAGATCCTCCAAAGCTAGCTACGAAAACAAAATCATCACTAATTCCAAGAAAAAAGCACAAAGTATTCTATAGCTATGTCAAGAATCTCAATGGCAACACCCAGATCTGCTCTGAGTTACAGCACAAAGGCATGAAAATTACAGAACCAACTGATATTGCCAACATCCTGGCAGATAGGTTCAGTGCTAACTTTATCCCCCTCTTACCCCCTAAAGGACCCATATCTATACAGGAAGAATGCAGAGTCCCTGTAATCACAACTACGCAGGTAAAAGCTGCACTCTCTAAAGCCAAAAACACAGCATCCAAGGGACAGGACAACATCCCAGGCTGCATTTTACAAGAACTTCAGAACGAACTGGTTCCCCACTTAAGCAGCATGTTCAGTAATAGCCTTGCATCAGGCTTTGTGCCCACTGAGTGGCGCATAGCAACAGTTATCCCACTCCACAAAGGGGGAGCCACCACTGATCCCGGGAACTATCAAGCTATTAGCCTGATGAGCCAGGTCTGCAAGGCCTTGGAACGTATCATCATGGAACTCATAAAAAAAGACATTGGTAACCTCCAAACTCTGGATCCCACCCAGTTCATGTTTGTGAAATGCAGATCATGCCTCCTGAACCTGATCAACTTCTTTGAGGCAGTCACCAAAGTCGTAGATGAGGGTAAGTTGGTTCACACAGCCTATCTTGACCTTGCCAGGGCTTTCGACACCATCCCCCATTCTGGAATTATAGCTAAACTCCCTAAACTAGGTATAAATCCCTACGTCACAAGATGGGTTGCCAACTGGCTCACTGACAGAACTCACACTGTAAAAGTTGCAGACTCCAAATCTGACCTCAAAGCAGTGACAAGTGGAGTACCACAGGGTTCCATCCTGGCACCTCTCCTGTTTGGTATCTACTTCTCTGAAGTACAGGCTAACACAGAAGGCCTCTGGCTAATGAAGTTCACAGATGACTGCAAACTAGGATCCATAGTCAAGTCCCCAAATGATGTGGACATCCTACAGCAGGGCATTGCTGAGAAAGATGCCTGGTGTCAGAGCCATGACCTCAAGATCAATGCCAAAATGTGCAGTGTCATCCCCTTTGGTAAAAACTCTGTACCCATGAACTACCCCATAGGCAGCAATCTACTTAACACTGAATGCTTGATAAGAGACCTTGGGACCCAGGTGGACAGTCGTCTCTCCTTTGATAGTCACATCGTCACAGTAGTCAGGAAGTCCTTCTATGTGGCACACCTCATCATAAAAGGGTTCTCATCCAGGAAAAAAAGAGGTCATTGTTCCCCTCTGCTCGACACTCATTAGACCCATTATAGAGTACAACGCCCCTTTTGGAATGTACCTCACAAGACATCTGCAGCAGCTGGAAAGGCCACAGAAGTACCTCACAAAGAGGATTACTGGCCTCAAACAAATGTCCTACACTGACCGCCTCAAAAAACTCCAGCTTTACTCCGTCGCATATCGCCTACTCCGAGGTGATCTCTGCCTAACATATAAAGCTATATCAAACCCAGAGCTGTTGGACATGCTACACCTAAAGAAATCCCAATCCCTCTGCATTACACACTCTATGGACCTAAACCTTGTCACCACAATAAACAGGACATGCTGGAGGGATAGATTCCTGTCCCAGAGACTTCCCATACTCTGGAACAGGCTACCCATCCATGTCAAGCAAAGTTCTTCATTAGCACTCTTCATGAAAAATCTTGATTTGTGGATGGGAAATGGGAAATACATCCCAGGGATCACTTCTGTGTCTCTGCTAGACAGTGGCACAGGAGAATAACTTTATTGGGTGGCATAAGCAAGGGAACCTTGTTGGCTAGGCTTATGTAGGCCCTTGAGCCAATAGCCTAGTACCTACCTATGAACCTATGAACATATTAGCCTAGTACACACCTATGAACCTATGAACTTGTGTTCCCAAGTCACGCATCACTGGGTTTGCTTTTAGGGGGGGTGCTGCCTGTATTGTAATTTTGCAGGGGTTAACTCTTTCCAAAGGGGACAATAGTGCACTTTTTTGCATTTAGCTTTAGACAGTGACGTTGTCACCAATCATTTGACTGTGTTAATCCCTCCTGTAAATATTCTAATATCATTAGGGGACTCAATGATTGCTCCCAGTTTGCAGCCATCTGTGAACTTGGTAAGCCACAGACCATCTAATTTCACCTGGACTTCTGAGAAATAGATTCCAAACAGTAGAAGGGCTAGCACAGAACCTTGTGGTACCCCACTGATAACTGTTCTACTGGTGGAGGTGGAATCCCCAACTTTGACTGTATGGTTTCTGTCAGTGAGCCAGTCTGATACCCTTCTAGTGACGTATAGGCTACTCCCCAGCTGGAAGAGGTTCTGAATGATATCTGAGTGAGGTATTGTGTCAAAAGTCTTTGCTAAGTCAAGATAGGTTATATGTACTGTTTTGCTTTCATCAGTGGCTTTGGTGATATTCTCAAAGATGTTCACTAAGTTTAGTAAGCATGTTAAACCCTTAACAAAGCCAAACTGGGTCAGGTCAAGAGTTTGAAGGTTGTCTATGTCTTTGTTGGTAAGGCCCATGATGAGTCTTTCCATGGCCTTGCAGATAAGGCCAGTTAGGCTTATGGGTCTATAGTTCCCATGGTTGGTTGATGGAGCCCCTTTGTGAAAGGGGATTACAGTTGCTGCTCTCCACTCTGCTGGAACAATCCCAGTGCCAAGGCAATGGTTAAAGGGAGTACCAAGTGTATCCACTAGGTCATGTTTTAGGTTGTTTAGTAAGCAGCCTGGAATGCTGTCTGGTCCCGCAGATGCAGTACTTTTGGCCTTGGAGAGTGCAGATATGACCTGCTCATTGGAGATACTGGGGAAAGGACAGGTGTCAAGTATGCTTTGGTGTATGTCTGGTGGGGATAGGAGTGTGACGTTTGCACCAAATCTGTCAGCTAACAGGTTGACAATTAGCTGGCACATAGCTGGGTATTCCCTTTTAGATTTTGGACAAAGCTAAAGAATACCTTATGATTGTTTTTAGCTTGGGAAGCTAATTTATCCTTATAACTAGCTTAAGAGGACTTTTCCAGATATCTTATTTGCTTGTTCAAGCTGTGGAGGATATTCTTTCTCTGCTAAGTTCCCTCTTGTTCTTAGACATCAGATTCTTCCTTTTGTTATGTAACCTGTTTATACTCAAGGTCCATCAGGATGACTTGTTTTTATGGGACAACTTTGTTTTCATCCTGTCAGGTTCAGCAGAGTCAATACAGCCGTGTAGTGGTTATACCAGGCATTTATGTATTCCTCTGTATAGGAGTCATTGTTCACTGCGTTAGCAGGGGGTTTGAAACTTTTCATCACTTAGTAGGCTATAGTTTGTTTTGGAGAAGTTTCTCATTTTTATTGCTGCGGTAGAGGTGTCAGGTCTGATCATTACTTTGAACAGGACAGATTTATGGTCTGCCTTACTAGGGATGGCAGACCACAGATGGTAGTGCAGTGACCCCCCCCCCATATTGGTGAGTACTAAGTCCAGAATATTTGAGCCCCTTGTGAGGGTGCCGAATAACTGTCCCAGACAATTTGTAGTAACAAAGTCCAGGAACCTCAAGGTGATAGTGTAGGTGCCCACTCGATAGAAGGATAGTTGAAGTCTCCCATAACCAAGGTGCTTGGCTGTATAGTGAGTGACTCAAGCAAGTCCAGGCAGGTGGTGTGCTTCTCATGGTTCATGGTGGGGAATAGCTAGCAATGATGTGGTAGGGTACTTTACTGTAGTTCTTTGGACCTGGAGTAGCTCAAGAGTGTTGCACTGTTTAACCAGTCTGAAGATGTATTTGGATTTGATGACGATGGATACACCTCCAACTTTGTTTTTTTCATGCTCATTTTGAGATATGAACCTATGGAAGGCATTTTTAGTCTTGCATGGCTGGAGTGCTCTCTGTGGCCTTGAGTCAAGTCTCACTGACCACACAGACATCAGCACTGCCCAAGGTGAGAACAACGTCCGGGTAGTACAGTTTCCTGATTAGACTCCTAGCATTAAGCAGCAGAACCTTGAGTTTATCTGTAGAGGATTTCTTTTTTTTTTTTTACATCGGATGATTTGTTGCTTTCATATTGGTTAAAAAAGAAACTAGTTGGGAGGCAAGCATCTTTGGCAGTATTCAAAAGTCTAGATGAGACAGGTGAAGACCACCTCTGGCAAAGCAGCCTGGCCTGTTGACCATGTCTTCCCAGGCTGACAGATATTGGATCTCCCTGGACTGACACCACAAGTTAAGACAATTGTTGAAGTCAGTCATTTTTTGTTTATATTGTGGCATCATCCTGGATTAAGGTAGAATGCTGCTTAGGGCTAGGGACATACCTGCCTGGGACACATAATCTGAGAGTTCAGGCATGTCTCTTTATATAGTCCAGGGAGATAAATCTCAATTCATTCACCCCAACATGTACTATGACAGAGTCATAATGATAATTGTTGTTGAGTGACTTGAGTGCGTGCATGATTTGATGGATCCTGGCACCTGACAGGCAGCTGACTATGACCTTCTGCTTATTCAGCCTGGTGAGGGGGACGTCTTTGCATCTCATTATGGAATCTCCTAAGACCAGGACATTTGGTTTTGAGGTGATCTGTCTTAGGTGCTTATTCGCTGAGACACTGGTATGTGTGTTATTATGTGTAGTATATTTTAGTGCTGTAGTCTGAGTTGTTTGTGCTTGGGAGGTCTTTGGCCTTTTGGTGGGCTCTTAATGAGTACCTCCACATATGTGGTTTTATTTGTTGTGACTTTATCGTCTGTTGAAAGAGAGGTGTGTGCTGACAACCTGTTTGATGTCATGTTTATTGTTATGTGAGAGGATTGATTCCATTTTCATAGTACATGTTTATTGTTATGCGAAAGGACTGATTCTTGTGTCATAGTAAAGTTACATCTCTCACATACTGTATTTGCTTGTTGTAGGAGCAAATGGTTTCCAGTATGCATGAGGCAATTACTACATTACCTCAGGATGACTATGTCAATGAGCGTGGTTAGAAAAATGTTGGGAAATTGACTGTAATTTGTAGCAGGTTAACCCATAAGCACTGTTAGGGGATGGGCAAGTTAGATCAGCTTTTTTTCTAGAGTTATCAAGAGGGACTTATTCTATTTAGGATTTGGGATTAAAACATGTTGCAATGCTGCTCAGTGCCCAGCTGAGGTCATTGCAGTACAGCAGGCAAGTCTGGGAGGGTTGCACTGACTGTTCTTTAAGGAAAAAGTTGTATCTAGGCATTTGCATCTATACAGGGTACCACTACTCCACATTGCAGAGGGCGTAGCTCCATGCAAAGGTGAGGCTTAAATAGGAGGTTTTGGTGTTCATGACAAAGGGGTACATCATCTCTACATGGTTACTTTTTAACTTCCTGAATGGCACTACCATATTGGATTGGTTCATTAGCATATAATTCAGCTCTGTATGCTTTAATTAGCATACTCTGCTGTTCATCTTTGCTTTGTGTAGAGCCATTTAATAAATACAAAATGATGCATAATCATGTGTGCATCATGGAGCAATGTACACACAATAGCAGTAGGGAAATAAGTCATTCATGAATTCAGCCCATAGCTAGGTGGAGTGGTGCATAGTAAGGCAGAGTAATGCGGACGAAGGCAATCAATTTCAAATGTATTGCTATTAGCATTTTACTCCCAGTTAGAGTTAGTTACATTTGCTGCCCTGTGCCAAACAGTAAGCACATTGCAGAGGTTGAAGAATAATGATACAGAAGGGGATAATACATCATCAGGATGACATGGAGGCAGGGACAAAAGTATTTATCAATGAAAAACGATAAAGATGCCTCACAACAACAATCTGGAGCCAACATCTACAACAACATTATTAAACCAAAAATAGTCAATAATTAGCTGATGGCTGAGATAGAACCCATGACATAAAAAAAAAACTCTAATACACATTAGCTCAACCCACTGCAAACAAATGAATAATTTCCGGCATTAAAATAACACTACTGAAGCACATTAACAGTATATGGAAGAAGGAGAGTTGAACAGAGAGAGTTACAGACAGATGAGGAGAGGAATGGCAGAAATCTGTTTCTGCAGGACATGTAAGAACATCTGTAAAGTGCGTTAGCCTTAATTCTGAAATCATCAGTAATCAGTCTTGCTCTGTACAATAAACTGATTGCTGCAGGTGCAAATAAAGGGTGGGAGAATATACAATAACTATGAATACCTAACCAGGATAATGTTGGCTTACAAAGTCTCCCTGCTGGGTTTGCAATGTTCTTGAAAATGATGTATTCTATTGTTATGTTAAGGGAATGTGTTAGAGATAGAGAAATACAGACATTTGCAGTTACATATATAACAGGAATATGAACTGTCTCAAAGTAATGTCAGATATACTGGTGTAACTGAACCCATGACACTATAGCAAAAAGAAGGCTACAAACAGGGTAATTATCAAAAAACATCACATAAGAATATTTAGCAGAATACCACCAGTAGTCTAATAAATGCTACAATACAGTCTTTATTATGGCTTTACTATATTTCCCATAGTGCATCAGATTTAGGCACATTTGTATGGAAGTAACAAGGCTACTATGGATTGCAGTAATGTCATCAGCTTTTGATTTAAGAGGTTAAACAGTGTTCACTGTCACTCGGCATTGCTGTGCTGTGCCAAACCCCCTGCAAATGCTGAGGAAGGCTTTTCCATGGGCCATTTCTGGCCATGTGTGTGCTGTGTGTGAATCTATATTTTGACCAGATTAAACATGTGAAAAAGTGGTGGACAGGACAGGGGTGAAATGGGGTTGACAAGCAGAAGGCAGCACAGAAGGAAAAGAATACAGGAGTTTGTAGGAGGGTCATGGGAGACCACTTTAGCTATTCCCTCTTCACAACATAAATTTATCAATTTATACACAATTTTGTGACTTTGCAAAGTCACCACACCAGTAATGTGTAGTAACAATGGAATAATGTTGTATAGTCAATTTAACTTAATTAATTGTTTCAGGCTGAAGAGCTATGCATACGTATTGTAACAGCTGGGAATAGAACCCATCGGATACAGGAGGCAAACAAATGCAACTTTATGTATTAACTGATATTGCCACAAGAGAACTAGCATTACACTGTGGAAATTTAACATTTACTGATATTTAAATGAATGGAGCTACACTTCAGAGGGCTTATATATTTGTGGTTGTAATCCTGTCTTGAAATGCATTTCTATGTGAAAGTCATTCTTACTGCAAGTAAGTTTGGTTCACATGGATGCAGTTGATTGTGATGATCAAGACAGGTTGGTTTATGTTACATACATACCTTATAAGATATAAGGGTCCTAAACACATGCTTGGGCTATGTGATGAGTCATTATGATTCCAACAAAGGCAATGTGCCTGTCATACATATGCTAGTGATTTTTTTTATGACATATAATTATTGTCATGTCTAGGAAGGTGGACATACCTTTGATTTGCGTGTGTGTGTGTGTTTGTGTGTGTGTGTGTGTGTGTGTGTGTGTGTGTGTGTGTGTGTGTGTGTTTTTTGTGTGTGTGTGTGTGTGTATATATATATATATATATATATATATATATATATATATATATATATATATATATATATATATATATATATATATATATATATATATATATATATATATATATATATATAAATATATATATAGTTATATATGTAATGCATTAGTCATATATGCTAAAAAGCACAATTTCATTATGCAAGGCTTACTGATAAATTGCTTGCAAGAATCATGTTTAACATTATCATTTTTCTTTCATTTTTAAATTTACAGTCCTATTCAAAATGTTCTGAGAATTTACTTCTTACAGCATTTAAAAAAAGTACTGACAGCTGGAACACTTAGTAGCCTATATTGTTTATTTAAAGTCATTGGTCTTGCACCTTGTGCCACAGAGATAGCTCTATAACAAGTAGAATTTCTCATCTCAGTACTGTCCAGAGTGCTGAAGGCATCACACTGTTGCTCAGCATGTCTGAGTTACCTAACACAGCTTAAAATACATTTTTCACTTTTTACTTAGGTAGTGAACTCTACACAATGTGAAGTGGAGGCCAAATGTACCTTAAAGTGGAAAAAATGGAGACAGTGTGAATAATGGTGACGTGTTCAATAAACAGGATTTAAGTAATGCCTTGTGTATCTTCTATTTGTTGATTCAACTCAGTTGTACCCTGTGCCACACAAAACATTACTTGCTAAGTGCATTTTAAAATGATTAATACCCAGAGTTTTGCCAGCCACACAAAGATGCCAGGAGATGTTGAGCTACCTAAGGTAGCCTAAAGTAAATTTTCACTTTTTTCCTTAGGTAGTACACCCTGATTTCATCATGACAACCTAAGAGCAAACGCACCTTAAAAAAAGGTAGCAAAAAAGTCATATTGTGATAAAATTTGATGTCTACACAGGATTCAAGCAATGTTTCATATGCCTTATTCCACACCATGCACCTCAGTTCCACTTTGTACCACATCATTTGACATATGTTAGATACATTTACTGAAGTAAGAGCTCTCCACATTGCAGGATGCTGTATGGCGATGCCAGGTGTATTTGAGTTGCTTAAGGCAACCTAAACTACATTTTTCATTTTTTTTCCCTTAGATAGTGAACTGAGTTTGCATGATGTCAAGCAGAGAACAAATGTACATTAAAGTGGAAAAAATGGAAAGGTAAATACTGTGAATTATGGCAAAGTGTTAAGTAAACAGGATTTGAAAAATGCTTAATTCTTTCTGTCAATTCTCCTCAGTTACACCTTGTGCCACAGAGAAACTGGCAGGTGTATTTTTTAATTATTACTATCCAGAGTGTTGCCAATCACACAAAGCTGCTGGCTGTTTTTGAGCTACCCAAGGCAGCCTAAATACATTTTTCACCTTTTTCCTTAGGTAATGAACTTAGTTTGTGAGATGCCAAGCTGAGAATTAACGTACCTTAGTGTGGAAAAAATGGAAAATTAAATATTGTGAGTTATAGCAAAGTGTTTTGTAAATAGGATTCAAGCAATGCTTCATGCACATTCTTTCTGTCATTTCCCCTCAGAGAAAGTTAACCTGTCAGGTGAATTTTTTGAATGATTACTATCCAGATGATGCTGGCTGTGCAACTCAGCTAGGCATTTTGAGCTAAAAGACAGTGCTCACTTTTCCCTTAAGTAGTAACCCATGTTTCTGTGGTTGCAAATGGAGAACATACAGAACAGACTTTGCTTGGTAATATATTTTATGGCAATTACCAATAATGAATGACATGCAATACATGGGTATATATATATATATATATATATATATATATATATATATATATATATATATATATATATATATATATATATATATATATATATCAATGACTGAAGAAAGAAATGCTTTCAAATGAACAATTCTTCCTTCTCACATCTCCATGCAATACCAGACATGTACTTTGTGTGATACATTATCAGGCTTGTAGCTAGTGACACATTATGTTATAGTGGACAGAATAATGATCACATGATGTCAACAAAAGTGACAGTTGATTTTTTCACAAAAATACCATGGTAACAAAAATGTAATTAAATTTATGTTCTGACAACCCTTTGCAAAAGTATTATGTCAGCAGATTTGAACCTTGCATTAGATATACTTCATCTATTAGCTCACTGTGCATACACCTTGCATCACAGTGAAAGATACAGGTTGGGTGTTTTTTCTTCCGTAAGTACTATCCAGAGTGCAGTCAGCCACACAATGCCACCTGGTTGATTTGTGAAACCTATGGCAGCCTAAAATAACTTTTTCACCTTTTAATTAAACTGGGAGAGTAATTTTCATTTTGCTAAGTGTCTAGAAAATAATACTAAATGACACAAGGCATAAAGAAACCAGCACTGAAAATGTAGGCCTGTTAGGATCCTATATATCAGCCAATGTATTTGCAGACTACTTTTAAGTCCTTTTTCCTGGCACAACCTGACTAGGAGTATATCAAAGGGGGAGATTCTGAAAGCTGTTGTTCAAGCTGACATGGTAATTAGAGACATCTGCAAGACATTAATAGGTAACACTTGTCAGTGCTTGTTCTTGCATTGCTAGGACATGTTCATGTAATCCTGTAGGTCCTTACATCATGTTTACATTCCCTACACTTAGTGAAACGTGTGGTATTCAGGAATGCTAAGAATTTCATACCTTATTTGCATACTCATAGTGCTCACAGGGCTGACTTTGCTCTACTTTTATTTACTTATTTTTATTTATTTACTTTTATTTGTTAATGGTGTAGGTAACACATGTGTATTATACTGGGGATAATGTTTGGAAACACAGAGCTAAATAGTGGTAGAAAAGCATGGCTTTGAGTGATGTACCTAGTTTCTACAGTGCTGTTTTGTCAAGGCATGTAGCTATTTCTTAAATAATGCTTTTATTTTGACAATACAAGGGTGAAATGCAATGATTGATGAAGATTATTTGAATGATTTTTATATATTTGCATTTATCCCTTACTTTTGACTTAGCCATTTGTGCATTTCTAAAATTATGCTGCTGAATGTTACTTGGCAAATGTAATTCAATTATTAAGTCATGTTTACACACTTTTGATATTGAAAGTGTGTAGGGAAGTCTGGTGTTATCTGTATTAGCAGGAAAATGAAAATGTGTTCTATTTGTGTATTTCTATTGGTTTGGACTCCACAGCAGTGGATAAAGCATTATAACAGTTTGGTGATTTTTATGTCATGTTGCACTAATTGATAAATTGTTAATGCAGAAATGTATTGCAAAACTTAAACCTGTGTTATCTCCAGTACAGAGGGATTATACCATCTGTGCTGATTACTGAGTTCAACGTATGCTTCTTTTTATGCGTTTTATTGGGGGGGGTGAGGATCGATAGGTGAGTGGCTTAACTTGTGTGAACGCATACAACAAATATATATGTGGCTATTAATCAGTGTTATAACATTTTTATTTTATTTACATTCTCCACATTTCGTTATCAATAGTGCAGGTATGCATTATGTGCTTGGGGGTTGTCCCTGTCTGATGAAGAACAAAACCATTACACAGTTAAGTAAAAGTTGTGGAGTCAGACAGGCACCATTTTTCAAAATTATATGTGCATGGGGTATTAAGCTTTGACCTAGGAAGTAATTGTGTATATTAACCTTTGCCTTAGACTGAGGCAGGCCATACTATGCAAGCCACTGTCGGCCAGAACAATCTGCAGCTGGTGGCTTTCCCTCAGACTCCTCATCTCTGTCTGCTGCTTCTGCTGGCCCTGCCTGTTGTTCTTGAAACTGTGGTTCTGCAACTTGTTGTATTTGATGGAACTGTTTCCTGAAAATGATATTGTGTAACATGACATAGTTTATAAGCATTTCAGCACAGGTGCCCAGATTGTACTGCAGTGCACCTCCTGACATGTCTAGACACCATAACCTTGATTTAAGCAAAGCAAACACACATTCTATGATATCCCCTGTTTGAGCATGCGCCTCATTGTTTCCTTGTTTGATGAGGTTGTGTGGGTTTCCTCATCGGTGTCATGAGGCAGGACACCAGTGCATAACCTGCATCTCCCACTAGCTGCCCTTGACGGATGTCACTCTTAGAAAACCAGATGTATAGCTCACAAGTGTGCTATATGTGTGAATCATGAAAACTGCCTGGGTTACCTGCACATATATTGTAAATGATCTGTTAGACATTACAGACAACTTCATAGGTTCATAGGTTCGTACTAGGCTATCTGACTTAGGGCATTTATAAGCCTAGCCAGAGTGTGTGTGGCTTTCACCACCCCTTAGGATGAGAATACTACGCCCATTTAGGGTTTAGTTTACTGTGCCTCTGTCTAGTAGTGACACAGAGATTACCCCCGGGGTAAACCTACGATCTCCCATCCACTCGTCAAGATTTCTCTTGAATAGAGTTAGTGAGGGGCTCTGCCTAACATGGATAGGGATTCTGTTCCAGAGTGTAGGGAGCCTCTGGGTTATGAATCTGTCCCTCCAGCACGTCCTATTTATTTCTGTGTTGAGGTTTAAGTCTCTTGCTCTCATGGGTCTGATGGATTTGGATTTTCTGAGGTGGAGCATGTCCATTAATTCCAGATTGGACATGGCCTTGTACGTCAGCGACTGAATAGAGCTGGAGTTTTTTCAGTCGAGCAGCATATGACATATGTTTAAGACCCTTTATCCTCTTGGTGAGGAACTTTTGGGGTCTTTCCAACTGCTGCAGGTGTCGGGTAAGATACATCCCAAATGGGGCATTGTACTCAATCATTGGCCTGATAAGAGAAGAGTACAGGGGCACAATGACCTCTCTTGATCTAGATGTGAAACCCTTCATGATTAGGTGGGCAATATAGAAGGTCTTCCTAACCACTTTGGCAATGTGAGTGTCAAATGAGAGGTTACTGTTAACCTGGGTCCCTAGGTCCCTGATTACCTCTTCCGTACTTAATGGATTATCACCTATGTGGTAATGTGTGGGTACCTTGTTTTTCCCAAAGGGTATGACTATACATTTTTTGGCATTCAGCTTAAGGCCATGGCTCTGGCACCAATTATCCATTTCTATGAGGCCTCTCTGAAGGATGTTTGTGTCCGCTGGAGTATCAATTATAACGCCCAGTTTGCAGTCATCTGCGAAATTTGTCAGCCACAATCCTCCTATGTTTGCCTGTACCTCGGAAAAATAAATGCCAAACAAGAGGGGTCCCAGGACTGAGCCCTGTGGGACACCGCTTGCGACTGGCTTAGAGTCTGACATAGCTCCTGCAACTCCGACCCTGTGGGTTCTGTCCTTTAGCCAGTTTGCAACCCATCTTGTGACATATGGGTTTAAATTTAAGCTGGTGAGTTTGTCTATGATGCCCGAGTTGGGTATTGTGTCAAAGGCTTTTGCAAGGTCAAGGTAGGCTGTGTGAACTGCCTTACCCTCATCAATGCCCTTAGTGACTGTTTCAAAAAAGTCGAATAAGTTCAAAAGGCAGGATCTGCCCTTGACAAAGCCAAATTGGGTAGGATCCAATGTCTGTAGGTCCCCAATGTCTTTGTTTATGAGTTCCATAATGATCCTCTCCATAGCTTTGCAGACCAGGCTCATCAAGCTTATGGGGCGGTAATTTCCAGGGTCCATAGAAGCACCGCCTTTGTGAAGTGGAATCACTGTTGCCATACGCCACTCTTTGGGTACGTATCCTGTAGTAAGGCTAAGATTAAACAGCAGCCTCATATGTGGGTTTAGTTCCTCTTGGAGTTCATGTAGCACACAGCCTGGGACACCGTCCGGTCCCATTGATGCTGTGTTTTTAGCTTTAGAGAGGGCGGCTCTCACCTGGGCATCTGGGATGTTAGGGAGGCTACACTCTGCTGGGATGGTTATTTCTCCTTTTGGGGGGGAGGGGGAGGAGACATTTGCACTGAACCTGTCTGCCAGAATGTTGGCAATGTCAGTGGGTTCAGTGTATTTTATGTAATTTTGGACTAACTCTGAGCATATCTGGGAGTTTTCACCCAGGTTTCTAACATAGCTAAAGAAGGCCTTGTGATTGTCTTTTGTGTCTTTTGTGATTTTTCTCTCAAAGTTGGCCTTGGATGATTTTATGAGTGATCGTAGTTTTTTGCTAGTACTGATCAGAGATGCCTTCCCTTTTAGGGATTTTGCTCTGTCATGTAGTAGCTTCCTCCTCCTGTTGTAAAGTTTGTTTATGGCTGGGGTCCACCAGACTGGGTGCCTGCCTTTGGGGAATGGGTCTTGGTTTTATTTGGGATTGCATGATCCATGCATTCTTGAAGGTGCCCGTAGAAGGCATTTGTAAAGGATTCAGCAGTGTGGGTTGTGGTTTCTACTGGCCCAGGGGCCTTGAAGGATACCACTTCAGTCTTAAGAAGTGTGAAGTTGGCTTTTGAGAAGTTCTTCACTGTGGTCTTTGTGCAGGGGTGGGGCGGGATGTGGATTTCCAGTGAGATTAATTTATGGTCTGATCTTACCAAAGAGGGATATACTTCCGGTGTGGAGCATTTTGTCCCCATGTTTGTGATGATCAGGTCTAGTATATTGTCTCCTCTTGTGGGAATGGTGACTAGTTGTTCCATCGCATTTGAGTTTATGAATTCTAGGAACCTTTGGGCTAGGGTGTTGGGGCTTGAGTAATGTTCCCAGTCTATGTTTGGGTAGTTGAAGTCTCCCAATATGATGGTATTTGGAGAGACATTCATACTCTCCAGTGTCTTCAGGAAGGCTGTGTGGGGTTCCTGAGTTTGAGAGGGTGGTCTGTAGCATGCTACAAACTGTAAGGCAGTTTTGCCTATGGTTAGTTGCACCTGGATGGTCTCCGATGCTTCGTGCATTGCCACTAACCTGGAGGTGTGGGTATCTTTGATGAATATGGATACTCCCCCTCCTTTTGTGGTTCGGTCCAAGTTTTGGGGCCGGAAAGCATGATATAAGGTAAAACCTGATAGTGCTGGGGTGCTCTCAATAGCCTTGAACCAGGTTTCAGTCACTGCACAGACATCGATGTTCTCCATACTGAGGAGGGCTTCGAGGGTGTGCATCTTGAGGTTTAGACTTCTGTCATTGATCAGCATTACCCTTAGTTTTTTTCCACTTGTGTTTTCTAGGGAGGTAGGTTTGTCATTTGAGCCTTGCCTAAAAAAGGCACTATGGGGGTGGCAAGAGCCTTGGCCAATATCCGGAAGCCCATGGGTGACAGGTGCAAGCCATCCCTTGCGAAGCAGCGTGGCTTGTCAAGCATGTCATCCCAAGCAGACAGACATCGGATCCCCTTAGAATGACACCAGTAATTAAGCCAATTGTTAAAACTGATCATTTTGTCTTTGTACTGTGGCATCATTCTTGGTGAGGGTAAGATGCTG
This sequence comes from Protopterus annectens, assembly GCF_019279795.1. Lineage (NCBI taxonomy): Eukaryota > Metazoa > Chordata > Ceratodontiformes > Protopteridae > Protopterus > Protopterus annectens. The sequence goes on from NC_056749.1 coordinate 787,924,933, forward strand.
CTCAGGGTCAGGGTCATACCGGCCTGGGCTACATAATCAGAGAGCTCCTCTATGTCTCTTTTCATGTAGTCCAGGGAGGTACGTCTCAGGTCGTTCACACCGGCATGTACAATGACTGAGTCATATTTGTACTTGCTGTGGAGTGACCTGGGTGCTTGTGTTATGTGGTGGATTCTAGCTCCCGAAAGGCAGCTTACTGTGACCTTTTCCTTGTTCAGTCTGGTGAGCGGGACATCAGTGTGTCTGACTATGGAGTCACCTAATACAAGTGTGTCAGGCATGTTGTTTGGCCTTAAGGGCTGTGACTGTTTAGCACACTGACTTTGTGAACTATGTGTTGCATGTGCTATGTCTTGAGGTGGCGGTTGCTTGGGTGTCTGCTTTGGAGGCCTCTGTTGTTTTGGTAGATTTTTAATCAGCACCTCCGAGTATGTTTTTGTGTGTTTATGTGTTTGGTTTGCAGTTGTGATAGTTCTATGTGAGACTGGGTTTATGATGTGTGTGGTTACCTTCTCCTCCTGACTGGTCTTGCCAGTACTGAATTGAGAGAGCTCAGCCTCCAGTTTGGCTATATAGTTGCATCTCTCGCATATATTTGTATTTGCTGGGAGGAGGAGAGGGTTATCTGTGTACATGAGGCAATTGTAACATTGCCTCAAGATTCCCAGATTCACCAGCTGAACAGGAGAGGACGCCAGCAACTGACCCTTCGACATGCTAGAAATAGTGAAAAAGATTGCTGTGTAACTGAGTCAGAAAGGATCTATAGGGAAATGGGTACTCAAGGGAATTTAGGTGAATGAAGTACTTTCTTTTGTTTAAGAGTGCTTTACCTGTATAAAAATGCTTTAGGAGCAAGTGCTGAGCTTTTCAGATAGAGTATAGGCTGTATAGATTGCAAGTAGAGCAGTTCTAAGGGAAAAATTGAAGAGCAGACTTTACGGAGCCAGAAATAGTTTAAACTTGATTAACTGCTCTATGAGCAACTTTGTGCAAAATCGCGCAAAAGCGCACAAAAACAGGCTTTATAGCAGGAGGTTGAAAAGAGCCAGGAATTGACCCAAAATGGCCAATAAACTACAAGTTGCTGGACTGGAACCACTCCTCTAGGGACAAATAGGTTGCTCAGTGCTCCCCACTCCCACTGGTGAACAAAGAAGCTTCCTCTTATCCAAATAAGGATATGGATAGCACAGGAACTAAGACAAAGCCCAGAGATCAGCAAAATCTGAAGACTGGACTATTCTAGTTCAGAAAAGCAGGAAAACAAGGATATTTTTTTGTTTTTTTTGTTTTTTTTACAGAGACAGAAGAAAAAGATACAGTAGCAAACAGTAAATACTATAAAATGGCTAGCGCACTTGAGTGTGTTAGCCTAACAGTTAAATTAAACAAAAATAACTTTTTAAAGTGCTAACAGTTTAAAATCTACACAGGTACAGTAAAAACAATATGCAGAGCTGTTTTTTAGGCAAAATGCAGTCGAGATGCAGTAATTAAAGCGAAAGCCAGAAATAATACTTAAAAATCTAGGAAAGTCACTCTTTCACTCTCTGCTGCTTGTAGAACTCTGCCGGATACCACGAGGAGCTGTGCTAAGTCTTTTACAAGTGAAAAAGCGTGCAAAAACGGGCTTTATAGCAGGGGGTTGAAAAGAGCCAGGAATTGACCCAAAATGGCCAATAAACTACAAGTTGCTGGGCTGGAACCACTCCTCTAGGGACAAATAGGTTGCTCAGTGCTCCCTACTCCCACTGGTGAACAAAGAAGCTTCCTCTTATCCAAATAAGGATATGGATAGCACAGGAACTAAGACAAAGCCCAGAGATCAGCAAAATCTAAAGACTGGACTATTCTAGTTCAGAAAAGCAGGAAAACAAGGACATTTTTTGTTTTTTTTTGTTTTTTTTTTACAGAGACAGAAGAAAAAGATACAGTAGCAAACAGTAAATACTATAAAATGGCTAGCGCACTTGAATGTGTTAGCCTAACAGTTAAATTAAACAAAAATAACTTTTTAAAGTGCTAACAGTTTAAAATCTACACAGGTACAGTAAAAACAATATGCAGAGCTGTTTTTTAGGCGAAATGCAGTCGAGATACAGTAATTAAAGCGAAAGCCAGAAATAATACTTAAAAATCCAGGAAAGTCACTCTTTCACTCTCTGCTGCTTGTAGAACTCTGCAGGACACCACAAGGAGCTGTGCTGAGTCTTTTACAAGTGAAAAAGCACGCAAAAATGGGCTTTATAGCAGGGGGTTGAAAAGAGCCAGGAATTGACCCAAAATGGCCAATAAACTACAAGTTGCTGGGCTGGAACCACTCCTCTAGGGACAAATAGGTTGCTCAGTGCTCCCCACTCCCACTGGTGAACAAAGAAGCTTCCTCTTATCCAAATAAGGATATGGATAGCACAGGAACTAAGACAAAGCCCAGAGATCAGCAAAATCTGAAGACTGGACTATTCTAGTTCAGAAAAGCGGGAAAACAAGGATATTTTTTTGTTTTTTATCTTTTTTTTACAGAGACAGAAGAAAAAGATACAGTAGCAAACAGTAAATGCTATAAAACAGCTAGCGCACTTGAGTGTGTTAGCCTAACAGTTAAATTAAACAAAAATAACTTTTTAAAGTGCTAACAGTTTAAAATCTACACAGGTACAGTAAAAACAATATGCAGAGCTGTTTTTTAGGTGAAATGCAGTCGAGATGCAGTAATTAAAGCGAAAGCCAGAAATAATACTTAAAAATCCAGGAAAGTCACTGACAGTTTATGGAGTGGAACCATTTCCTGTTGATGTACATCCTTCCCTGTTATCTTTGTGGGGGCTTTTATCTCTATGTGTGTGCAGTCTGTGGCCCTCAACATTTCAGGTAAGTGTGCTATTGTGGAGAATTCATGCATGGGTCTTGCTCTCTCCTGTGGTATTTGTGGAAGCAAATATTGCATCTAATATCATTGCATTTAAAAACTGATGAAATATTCTACAGGATGATATCTGTGACACCCCTAATATATCCCCTGCAGACAAATGAAAAGTACCAGCAGCTAGTATACATAATGCTACACATACCTTTGTTTCTATGAGGATGGGTTCTCCATGATGTCCCTGGTGCTGGAGATGGGGGTGACAAAGGCTGCATATTTCTTCCAGTGTTTTCCTGTCCACCCTGCATCTGTTAACAATTTCTGTGTCATGCAGCTCATGATATGTCTAATGGGGGGTCTTAAGCATCTTTCTTATTTTTCTTGCTCAAGGCCTAGCTGCAGCAGCATCCTGGTTGCAAGTCTGATGCACATAAAGCACATGAAGCATAATAATAGCAGCAACAACCCCTCACATGTTTTTTTTCCTAAGTGTAATCCAAAAGGTTTTAGTGTACATGGCAAAAGCTTACACTAAGTGCACATGATTGCTTTATAGCTTCCTGAATAGCTCCGCCAAATTGGCTTGGTTAATTAGCATATACTTTGGCTGCTTATGCTTGTATTAGCATATTCTGCCATTTCCCATTGTTGTGCAGCTCTACATGTCATGTAGAGCCTCTTAATGAATACCAAATCACGCACTATCATGTTAGTCAACACAATCACAACATTTTGTGTAATTGTCAATGATATATTTCAATTTATTCTCTGAGAAGGCTATTTTTCTGATTATCAGTGTCCATAAACCCTTGAGTTTGCCTAAAGTACTTTTTCTACAACTATGCCTAGTGCCTAGTGTTAATGAAAAATCTTATATCATAAAGTTATCCAAAGTGAAAAAAAAATAAAGGCACTTTTAATTGTTTTCAGAAAGGCACTTTTTAAAAAGTTTCAGATGTCAACAGAAATTCAGTATACACATCTGAAGCAACTATGTTACTGTTTTTAACAGTACAACACAAGCCAACATGGTTCAAATGATGCTATTTGTTCTTAGTTGCATGTAAAGAAAAATTATTATGCACATATGACATAAAATATGTAATTTTTACTGAAACAACTAGTTGCTGATATGTCTTAGGATCACTCTGGGCTACCCACTTTTTTAAGTTACTAAGGGTACCATCCTGTCTGTACAGTCAATGTTTCCAAACGTTTACTTACCTGATTTATAAGCGGTAATAACTCCAGTTTCAGGAATTTTTATTAGAAATCCTAGCCATGTCTTCTAAATGTATAACAGCAACGAATAAATTAATTAAAGAACTTAAATTTCAAGGTAAAGTTTTGTTATCAAATTATTGGGAAGAGAAAATATTATTGACAGATAAAAGTAATATGTTAAAGGCAATTGAATTGACTATTAAATCTACTTCTCTTCAAAAACTGTTATATACCCAGCTGATGATTTGGAATAATGCATATTATACATGCCTTGCCCTGCATAAATTTAATTCTAAAAACTCTGCAACATGTCCATACTGCAAAACTCAACCGGCTGATCTTCTTCATATGTTCTGGAGCTGTAAGTGTATATACAAACTGTGGAATTCCCTTAAAATTCAACTTCAGAAAGTGGGCTACCAAAGTACAACACTGTCTTGGAAATTTATGATTTTGCATATTCCCCCAAAGGAACTTACCAGATCACAGAGTATAGTTCATATTAATATTTTCTTACTAATGAAGCTTTATATAGCTTCAAATTGGCTAGATCCAACTAAAACATCATGGCAAAACTTCAGAGTGTTGGCGACAAAACATATACTAGCTCATAAACTACTTTTAAATTCACATAGTAAGGGTATCAATAATCTGAAAATTTGGGAACAGATATTTAATATTATATTAGCATAAAACTTTTGAATTGAAGGTAGTAATAATCATTGCTATATATGGAGAGAAATGTCTAATCAATATTGGAAACTTACTAACGATTCCTATGTTTTTCTTATATTTCTAATGTCTTATATGGAAGCATTCTTGTAAATATTGTATATTGTTTGATGTGATTTTTACAGTGTTAGTTAGTAGTTTGTATTTTATAATTTTGTATGAAAAGTATATAACAATAAAGATTTATTATGGAAAAAAAAAAGAAATCCTAGCCATGTCTGATATGTAGCATTGTTAACATTTTTACAAGCTATCTCACAAATGCTCCCTGCTCTGATGCCATATTATGTCCTCTGGTGAATGATGCACTGCATAGGGGTAAGCAAAATAGGAGATGTCTGCAATGGTTGCATTTAGGTTCATTGACCCACAAATGACTTTCCCCTTTTACCAAACTAGTGACCATGATATGTAACTGAGAAGTAGTAACTCTCTAGCATTTGAGCAGCTTTTCAAGGGGAACAATGATGGATACATGTTTTTCCAGGAATAATCATTACCAACAGGGTTTAGATAATCTCCAGAATTAGGGACTTCACAGTCCTTATTCCAGTGGCTTCTCAACAGATTCCCTGTGCATGTGGCAGACTGTCCCATTCTGTGGGCTGAGGATCACATCACCCAGCACTTACTAGTATGAATCATTGTCATGCGGAACATGCAGATATGGATGTTTGGTGTCCAGAGTCTATCACATTCCCATCACTTCCCTTCAGTTCCTATCCTGTACTTCCCTTCTACCCATCACTCATTCATAGAGTAGTGATCAGATGCCAGCCAACAAACCTCTGACAATACTAAGAATTTCAAGGTTCCCCACCAGACCTAAATAGATCAGGATATTTTTCACAGTAGCCATTGTTTTTGAGGACAGCTATGAATGTTAGGCCCATTTTAGATATTGGCACCTTATATCTTTTCATAGTATAATAAAATACATGAAATGGTACATGCAAATATTTATTGTTTTCAGAATTGCAATTAGATTCCTGAGTTCTGGAATGGCTAAATGCACACCCAGATAACCATAGAATACACAGAATTTCTGGGCTTTTGGGTAGCATCCACACAGTATCAAGACCATATCTAGGCATTTGCTTTCATAGGGTTCCCAGAGAAAGGCTCCCAGAGTAGTCACCAACTTCAGATTGGCCATTGCAGTACATCTCTGACTCCTTTATATATAGGTTTTCACTCATCTAGATGTCTGGTTTGTAGGATTTCCCACAACAGAGACACTGATTCTAGCAACGGATAGGCTACTACTTGTATTCTGATTCAAACAGAATTCAGTGTACAGTGCATAATCATTTAGTTAATTGTCACATGGCTTAATCATCAGAGTGTGTTACATGATTACTTTTTTTTGTAATGGCTTTCACATGAGAGATGCAGTCTCTGCAATTTATGTTCCAGACTCTATTTTTGTCTTATGCATCGACAAAGGACAAATGTCTATTGAGGGCACTCATAGAGGTATGAGGAGAAAGGCATACCTCAGCTCACTGAATAAACATTATATTACCACTGTGCAAGAACAACGGGAACAGTCACTAGTATGGACAGTGTAGAGGTATCAAACTCCTGTTACACTGCATGAACATGATGGGGAAGGGTGATCGAGAAATGAATACATTCAGTATGGATGTGAAGGGGAAGGGTGATCAAGAAATAAATATGCACAGTATGAACATGACAGGGAAAGGTGATGAATATGCACAATATGAGCATGACAGGGACGGGTGATCGAGAAATGAATACGCACAGTAATAGAAAGTAAGATGAGATATGAGCAGTTCAGATTCAGATCAGAATGCTGCACAGAAAACCTACTGATTTTAGTAAGACAATTTTTTATTTTACTTTATTTTATTTATATTTGTTTACCAGAGTAGCAGACTGATTAATATTGACTAATTTCACGATCAGCCTAGGTGAAATATAAAACATTTCACTAACAGAAAATACCAAACTTTAAGCAATAACAGAGTAGTACAGACTAATCACATAGAAAACAAAAATGTGTATATACATTCTAGTGAACAAGCATAGTGTAATGCAAAATCAAGCAGAGTGTAATGTGGGTCAATCTTCAGTGAATATTGAGAGATTTAAAGAGACTCAGAAAGGAGCTAGAATATGTGATATGTCTCAATTTGTATTGTGGAGATGAAGCTGGAGATGAAGACCGATCCAAATGGGCATTCCTAGACTTGAAGAAAGCATATGACAATGCCCATAGAATGCTGATTTGGGCATTCTTGTAATGGTTCAAAGTCCTGGGAATATTGGTAGAATTAGTGCAGGCTATGAATACTGGTAGAATTAGTGCAGGCTATGTACAAGGACCCAATGATGCAAGTATGAGCAGTGCCCTCCTACACCTGCACAGTTCAGGATAATCACCTTCCCTCCCCATTCATTATCCATCTGCCATTTGCACAGGACATTGATGGACATGGTATTATGCTGCATGTGGAAAAGAGGAAACCTGCAGTCAGCTGTTAAGAGGCCTGTGCACAGCGGGGCAGTGTTTCATGTTTGAACCTGGGTAGGTGTTATAACCAGCTCATAGTAAGTGCCTGGCAGGGATACACCTAAAAGTGACATACCAAACGTGTATGTTGCCAAGCTATCATTAAGATCAATTTCTTCGCCATCTACGTGCTGTTAGATCAGTTTGCTATTTTAAGGGTGATATGGTTTGTGTTGCTACACAACATATTGTTAGTTGCTCACCATTGTACTGAGTTTATAGGTCCCCATTATGTGTTTGAATCAGATACACTTGAATGTGCACATATAGCTAATGCTGACTAGATAGTAGTGTTGTAGGTACGATTACAATGATATTCTCAGCATTCGCATGACAGTCACTTTGACTCTGTACTATGTGGGCAGCAGGCATGCTGCCTGTATGTATGGTCTGTGTTTGTATGCTATCCATTGTACACCTGCTTAACCACAAAAGGTAGGTAATACATGACCATTCATGCTAACAGCAGCATAATTAGAAGTTCATTTACTTTCAGATATTAACCTGAAGTGTCAGAAGAAGTCTTCTGCATGACATACAAGCATTGCACTTGTTACCTTAAGGGAAGTAAAAATTTGCTTGCTTCCAAGTATTCCTCAATTTAAAAGTTTTAAAAGTTTCTTATTTTCACTTTTGAGTGATTGCACAGACCAAGGAGGTTAGAGCAGCTTCTGGATGTATATGTACATAGACATGCATTACCAGTGCAATAAAGTGAATATAACTGTAGTGCAGACATAGTCATTTATGAACAGTTTTGTTTCGATTGTTTCATGCTCTTCTCTTAAATGGTATCCTGGTGCAGTAAGATGAAAGCTTGTACTCATTCCTTCTTCATTGGATACTAAAGGCTAATCTACAAATGTAAAACCAGGTCTGCTGATAATTGTTGCCTTTGTGATTGTTAGCTGCAGCAGATCAGCATGGTGGTTTAGTAAATTCCTCTGGTTTTGGGGTTCAATTCTGATCTCTGATCACTTTAGCTCTGAACTGTTGTACCACCTACATAAATCTGCATGGGTTTTCTCTATATATTCTAGTGGAATCCAAGGCTACCTTAGATAAACTGCCACCCTAGGGGAAAAGGCCCAATGGTGCCCATGCCACCTACCCCACCCCCACTGCCAGACCCATTCTGGCCTAGTCACATTATCCGGATTACTTTCTTCTTCCTTTTCCTCACATTTTATCTTAGTCTTTATTTATTCTGCAGTTCATTGATTTATCCTGCGTGTTTTATCTGGGCAACACTTTGCACTGACAACTGTGGAGGAAACAACACTATCAAGCTATGAGGCTTCTTTGAGTGATTGCCTGAACAAAATCCATGATCAAAGACAGAAATTTAGTCTTTACCTGCATCCTTTCATCCAATGACTGACCAAAAAAAACATAATCAAAGAAAGAAGTTTAGTCTTTAACTGCATCCTTTCATCACATACTGACTAAACAAGACTACCTGTAATAACTGCAATAGAAATAACAAAGCCAGGAATCTGGGGGCCGCAAGGCCACCAGACGTTATGAGGTTTCTAGGTGCTCCGAGATTCATTCTAGAGTTTAAAATTTTTTTTTCATTCAATGACTGACAAAGAAATACCATCAAAGAAAAAGATATAGTCTTTCTCTTCAGCTTCGTTTTATCCCGGTAACCTATCAGCACATCCTAACTAACCAAGAGTACCTGCAGTGGGAAAATCAGTATTAAGCCATGAGGTTTCTATCTACTCAGAGATGCATTTTAGAGTTTTGTAAACAATCTTTTCAGTCAGTGATTGCCTGAACAAAAACCATGATTAACAAAAAATTCTGTCTTACTCAGTCTTACTCTTCAAATCTGCTCTTTCCTGCATCCTTTTGGCACATCATAACTGGTCAAGACTACCCTTTATTAAATAAATTAAGCAGGGGGTTGTTAGGCATCCAAATAGCTTTAAGGTTATAGAAGCTCTGAGGTACACTTTCGAACTTCTTCCAACCTTTTGATCCAGTAATGGCCTGTATAAAAATAATGCATATGGAAAAAAAATTCAATCCCACTTTATGTTTCTAGGAAGGAATAAGTCTTATCCAACTTTCAAAGCTGAAAGATAACCAAACACCAGTTCAGAATAAAGCCGAGAAAGCAAAAGCTTGTGAGGATACATATATCAGAGGGACAGTACCTGCTCCCAAGCACCTCAACCTCAAAATGGGTAGTTCCTTTCTATGTATCTCCCTCTGGAGTTATACTGGGATTAAAATTAAGGCATAAATGCCAACATTCATATTTCAAATTGCTGCCATCATATGTATATATAACATGCCTCCTCAGCCCTACCCCAAATGATAGCCACCTTCTCTGTACCCTTTTGGTGTTACACTGGGACAAAACTGAAAAGACAAACTGAATATATTGTACTTACTATCGGACATATATAGACAGCATACTCATTCACTGTCCCCCAAAAGATAGACACCTAGATATGCACCAGATAATTAATTGTCAGAAAATGAAAAACAAATCAATGTTTACAGCTTGCTACTTATAGAGACAGTACAGTGGTTTTACACAAACTGTAGTGACTTTCCATGCACCTCTCTGATGTTTATGAGGATAGTAAAAGAAATAATGACTACACTTTCCGCAGTCCAACACAAGATACAGTGACCTCTGAAGTTTATGGGGAATGTTAAAGAAATAATGACTACACTGTCCCCAGTCCAACACAAGATACAGTGACTCTGAAGTTTACGGGGAATGTTAAAGAAATAATGACTACACTGTCCCCAGTCCAAGACAAGATACAGTGACTTCTGAGGTTTAGGAGAAATGCTAAAGAAATAATGACTACATTGTCCGCAGTCCAACACAAGATACAGTGACCTCTGAAGTTTATGGGGAATTTTAAAGAAATAATGACTATACTGTCCCCAGTCCAGCACAAGATACAGTGATCTCTGAGGTTTACGAGGAGTGCTAAAGAAATAATGACTTCACTGTCCCCAGTCCAACACAAGATACAGTGACTCTGAAGTTTACGGGGAATGTTAAAGAAATAATGACTACACTGTCTGCAGTCCAACATAGGATACAGTGATCTCTGAGGTTTACGAGGAGTGCTAAAGAAATAATGACTGCATTATCCCCAGTCCAACAGAAGATGCAATGACCTTTGAAGTTTACGGGGAATGTTAAAGAAATAATGACTACACTGTCCCCAGTCCAAGACAAGATACAGTGATCTCTGCAGTTTATGAGGAGTGCTAAAGAAATAATAACTGCACTGTTCCCAGTCCAAGACAAGATACAGTGACTTCTGAGGTTTAGGAGAAATGCTAAAGAAATAATTACTACACTGTCCACAGTACAACACAAGATACAGTGATCTCTGAGGTTTACGAGGAGTGCTAAAGAAATAATGACTGCACTGTCCCCAGTCCAACAGAAGATGCAATGACCTTTGAAGTTTATGGGGAATGTTAAAGAAATAATGACTACACTATCCCCAGTCCAAGATAAGATACAGTGACCTCTGAGGTTTAGGAGGAATGGTAAAGAAATAATGACTACACTGTCCCCAGTCCAAGATAAGATACAGTTATCTCTGCACTTTATGAGGAGTGCTAAAGAAATAATAACTGCACTGTCCCCAGTCCAAGACAAGATACAGTGACCTCTGAGGTTTAGGAGGCATGATAAAGAAATAATAACTGCACTGTCCCCAGTCCAAGACAAGATACAGTGACCTCTGAGGTTTAGGAGGAATGATAAAGAAATAATAACTGCACTGTCCCCAGTCCAAGACAAGATACAGTGACCTCTGAGGTTTAGGAGGAATGATAAAGAAATAATAACTTCACTGTCCCCAGTCCAAGACAAGATACAGTGACCTCTGAGGTTTAGGAGGAATGATAAATAAATAATGGCATTATCTCAGCCCACCACACCAGTACACAGATCTTCGGGGTACACGTATGAGGAGGGCTAGTTTTAGATTAGGCTGGGCTCATAGCCGAGGCGATTAATAAGCCCATGTCAAAATGCACTTATACAGCCTTGGTGTGTGGGGGCCTCTAGTCTTCAGAAATTCTGAAGGTCTGGATATTCTGTGATGCATTTATCCCTTATTTTTTGAGGGGATGAGTGTTAAATTGAACAAGCGACATCCGGGTTAGTTACTTTCATCCAGACAGCCCCCACCATGCAGTTGCAGCCACTTCTATATACAATTCAGACATAAGATCATGATAAAGCAGGATAACCCTGTATGTCACATTTGTTCCAATCAGTTGCCACACATTAAAATATTGCATGTTGCTTCACATAATCACATTAGTCCTGCAAAACAAAAATAATAAGAAAACAGTAGTAGGCAGCTAGTCATTTCCCTCCAGAGCATTTATGCCTTGGCTGTGTATGCATATTAGGCATCCATTTAAGTAGTTCATGTTATTTCTCACAAATGCACCGTAGTTACGCTAGGCCAGAAAGTGGCTGCAAATGGCAAGAGGATGATTTAATTTCATGCAGCCAACCCTGACTCCTACCCAGCAGTTAAAGCCATTGCATTGGACAACATACCTCTCAATTGTCTCTGATTTTGACTTAAATTTTAGCTCTGTCACTCCTAATCCCTCCTAAAAATGGTGTAATTTGTAGAAAAGGTGGTGAATTACACTTAATAAATGACCACAATAATAAGAGTAAGAGTCATCTTTTTACTGCAAAAAATGCTTATCATTCAAATTTTCATATTCTTTATCTGTGTTAATAGTATCAGTAAGAGTTCTCTGATTATTTTGGAATTTCTCGCAAGGTCTGTTGAGATTTATCGCCAATTCCCTGAGAGCTGTGTCTAATGGTGTATTAAACTCAAGCGAGAGACATAAAAAAAAGAGATGGAATCTTGCTTGCTGCCCTGCCCAGCTCTCTGATGTACTGCGCGCTTGCGCGCGACATCAGTAGACTTGCATGGGATGCCAGACATCTGCGGAAGGATAATATTTCACCTCCACAGTCCACACAAACAACACACATTAAAGTATCTCAGTCCCAGGTGATCCACATAAATCACAAAGCCAAAGAAATATTGACCAAAATATCAGGTTTATCACTGCCAGCATCCCTGTAAAATATAACTCTTATCTCACCTCAACTGTCAACACAAATCACAAAGCCAGAAATATTGCCAAAATATCTGGTTGATCGTTGCTAGCAATAATGTAAAAATACTCATCCCACCACCACACCTCTCCTCTCATCTCAACTGTTCATATAAAGACAAAATATTATAAAAAGTATCTGGTAGATCACTGCCAACCTTATTTAAAATAGTAATAACACTAACTCATCAGCCCTTGCCATTCCTTCAAATGTGTCCCCAGTTTGGAGAACATCCCCGATTTCACTTCACGTACTAAAAACAACAAACACACTTCTTTCTGGCACAACTTTGCACCTACATTTGAATTTTGTGAGTTATGTAATCCTGTGACCTAGCAATGTTTAAAAATGTTATTTAAGTTGCTGGAACTGAGCACTTCCTTCTGGATTGACCTATTTTCCCAGTCACACTTTTCTTACTTTAAAGCATGCCATTTGTTTATTTATTTTTACTGCAATTACAAATTTCTCTAAAAAATAAATAAATAGGGAAGGATCATCCCTGCAGGAATGGCAAGTATGGCACCCCGTGGAACTCCTCCTGTTAAGGCATTCTGTTGTGTAAGGCCGAGCCCAGGGGAACTCCTCCTGTTAAGGCATTCTGTTGTGTAAGGCCGAGCCCAGGGGAACTCCTCCTGTTAAGGCATTCTGTTGTGTAAGGCCGAGCCCAGGGGAACTCCTCCTGTTAAGGCATTCTGTTGTGTAAGGCCGAGCCCAGGGAACTCCTCCTGTTAAGGCATTCTGTTGTGTAAGGCCGAGCCCAGGGAACTCCTCCTGTTAAGGCATTCTGTTGTGTAAGGCCGAGCCCAGGGAACTCCTCCTGTTAAGGCATTCTGTTGTGTAAGGCCGAGCCCAGGGAACTCCTCCTGTTAAGGCATTCTGTTGTGTAAGGCCGAGCCCAGGGAACTCCTCCTGTTAAGGCATTCTGTTGTGTAAGGCCGAGCCCAGGGAACTCCTCCTGTTAAGGCATTCTGTTGTGTAAGGCCGACCCCGTGGAACTCCTCCTGTTAAGGCATTCTGTTGTGTAAGGCCGAGCCCAGGGGAACTCCTCCTGTTAAGGCATTCTGTTGTGTAAGGCCGAGCCCAGCGGAACTCCTCCTGTTAAGGCATTCTGTTGTGTAAGGCCGAGCCCAGGGGAACTCCTCCTGTTAAGGCATTCTGTTGTGTAAGGCCGAGCCCAGGGGAACTCCTCCTGTTAAGGCATTCTGTTGTGTAAGGCCGAGCCCAGGGGAACTCCTCCTGTTAAGGCATTCTGTTGTGTAAGGCCGAGCCCAGCGGAACTCCTCCTGTTAAGGCATTCTGTTGTGTAAGGCCGAGCCCAGGGGAACTCCTCCTGTTAAGGCATTCTGTTGTGTAAGGCCGAGCCCAGGGGAACTCCTCCTGTTAAGGCATTCTGTTGTGTAAGGCCGAGCCCAGGAACTCCTCCTGGTAAGGCATTCTGTTGTGTAAGGCCGAGCCCAGGGGAACTCCTCCTGTTAAGGCATTCTGTTGTGTAAGGCCGTGCCCAGCGGAACTCCTCCTGTTAAGGCATTCTGTTGTGTAAGGCCGACCCCGTGGAACTCCTCCTGTTAAGGCATTCTGTTGTGTAAGGCCGACCCCGTGGAACTCCTCCTGTTAAGGCATTCTGTTGTGTAAGGCCGAGCCCAGGGGAACTCCTCCTGTTAAGGCATTCTGTTGTGTAAGGCCGAGCCCAGGGAACTCCTCCTGTTAAGGCATTCTGTTGTGTAAGGCCGAGCCCAGGGGAACTCCTCCTGTTAAGGCATTCTGTTGTGTAAGGCCGAGCCCAGGGGAACTCCTCCTGTTAAGGCATTCTGTTGTGTAAGGCCGAGCCCAGGGGAACTCCTCCTGTTAAGGCATTCTGTTGTGTAAGGCCGAGCCCATGGAACTCCTCCTGTTATGGCATTCTGTTGTGTAAGGCCGAGCCCAGGGGAACTCCTCCTGTTAAGGCATTCTGTTGTGTAAGGCCGACCCAGGGGAACTCCTCCTGTTAAGGCATTCTGTTGTGTAAGGCCGACCCCGTGGAACTCCTCCTGTTAAGGCATTCTGTTGTGTAAGGCCGACCCAGTGGAACTCCTCCTGTTAAGGCATTCTGTTGTGTAAGGCCGAGCTCAGGGGAACTCCTCCTGTTAAGGCATTCTGTTGTGTAAGGCCGAGCCCAGGAGAACTCCTCCTGTTAAGGCATTCTGCTGAATTGTTTACCCTGAAATGTTTATATATGTTTTTATTCCTGATGACTGTGGTGCAGGCCACAGTTGAAAGGGTTCTGTGAAGAACCAAGTTAAAAACTAATTACAAAATACTTAAGTTAAACTCTTTATAGAGATTTGCTCAATTAAATCTGAGATAATGGTCTAAGATGTTCCGCTTTGTCAAG
>NC_056749.1:787944813-788152313 GCF_019279795.1 Protopterus annectens
CTGCTAAGGGAGAAGGAAAAAAGAATGAATTGTTTGAAAGAAAAAGTAGATGCATTTAATAAACACATTGAGAATGACTTGTGTTGTGAGTCCAAAAGTAAATGAATATAGAGCTGTATTTGTTAATGTGGACAAAATTACTCCGGCCATTAAAAATAAAAAGGGTAAAAAGTTGGATAGGGACAGGATAGGGTATGAACGAGGTAATGCCTATCCATTACCTAACAGCAATAATATGCAAAGGACTTATGGAGGGGAAAATTCAAATTCTGATTCTGGTGATTTGGAACTTGATGACAACGATGGTGAAGATAATAACAATGGGCAGGTAGTCCCTTTAGAGGTACTTTTGTTGAGATCAGAATGTTTACAGAATCAGAGACAACAGAATTACAATGGGGGGAGATTAAACAACTGAGAGAGAATGAACAATGTGAACTATACACACTATCATCCCCAGAGGGGAGACCTTATCAGGGGTGGGGGAGAAGAGCAGGGACGAGATGGTAACAGATGAAATGTCTAATGTTTGCACTATTGTAACTAATGATTATGGTGATTTTAAAATTTTTAATTTAAACAATGTTAATATCACTGTACAATGGGCAAATTTGTTTCAGAAGGGCTTGAATTTTGCATCTGTCAGAAGACCATGAATGTAGAGTTCTCTACTTGAACTAAAATTATATGTTAGAAAGTTAAATTGTAGATTTTATTTTGATAGTGAACTAAAGGATGAACAGATGGGGGCATGTAAAAAAAACTAGTACATTTAACCCACCCTTGCACCCTATTCCAGATTCCAGGGAAGTAAATTGTGTGGGAAGAAATAGCCAGGGAATTTTTATGGCTAGGCTTGTATAGGCCCTAGGGCTGATAGCCTAGTACCAACCTATGAACCTATGAATCTATGTACGAATCAAATAAGACAAGTTTATTCTTCTAATAAAGGTACATATAGATCTAATTTAACAGTTGATGAAGAGAACTTACTAAACAACATAGCCAATGATAAGACAATCAGAGTTATGAAACCTGATAAGGGTGGAGGGCTTGTGGTAATGGATCATCAGGCATATATAGAAAAAATGTTGTTTCTATACAGTGATATATATGAGGAGATACCTGTAAACAAACTCAACATCACATGCAGAACATTGACATTATATTGAATGACCTCTTATTAGACAACCAGATTACAATTAGTGAACAACAATTTCTTAGACAGGGCAGTTCCCGTACTCCTACGATTTTCGGTATACCGAAAATACATAAATCCCTCAACAACTCCCCCCTCAGACCCATTGTCGATGCAAAACCATTAGAGACCTTCATATCAGCTAAATTTGTTGATTTTCATCTTAAGACCTCTTTAAACAGTTATTCACATATATTAAAGGCTTCTTGGGACTGTCTTAAGAAAATTCGTAGTGAACTTTATTCAGACCATCTTATTTTGGTTACAGTCAATGTCAAGGATTTATTTACAGTAATTCCTCATGACGAAGGTATTATGATGTTTTATGATTTTCTTTGTACCAACACCACTTTTAGCCATCCAAGCGTCCTCATGTTTAGAGTAATAATGGAACTTATTCTCAAAAACAATTGTATTGCCTTTGAAGGTCAGTTATTCAGACAGAGAACGGGAGTTGCCATGGGGGTGGCTTGTGCCCCCCCCGTTTGCTAATATTGTTTTAGCTCAGTGGGAAACTACTGTAGAGTTCAACTCTGAACTTTTTCAGTATTGCATATTTTATGGGCGATATCTTGATGATAGTCTCATTTTTTAGATGGTTCCTATGAACTATTGGGAGAATTCTTTGCTTTTGTAAATTCTAGTACGGACTTTCTGCAGTTCACTATGGAGACTAATGTGGATGTGATCCATTTTCTGGATATTTCTATTTATAAGGATAGGGTTCAATGTACCTTTACTTCAACATCATATAGAATGCCAACCTATTCAAATGCATTGTTGCATTTTGAGTAGTAACCCTATACATCAGAAAAGATCATTAGTAAAAGGGCAAGGGTTAGGTTGGCAAGGGTGGTCAGTGACTACACCATGTTCTTGAAAGAAGTGGACATATTGAAGAATATTTTTGTTAGGAGGGGTTACCCAGAACAATTCATTGACCTGATATTGGATGGGGTAATCATAAAGAGACTTGAGGGACATTTTTTCCCCCTACTAGGAGTGTCACAAGATGGACGGAGGTTAACCACTGAGGGGGTTGAACAAAACAAAGCAGAGATCAAGCCCTTTAGCAATGCCATGGTACTATCTTATAACCCCTTATTTTATAATATAAGGGAAATTATTACTAATAACTGGGCATTGTTTGGAAGTGAACATGAATATATAAACAAAACTGGCAAAAACATTAATTGTATATAAAAAGGATTCTTCTACTAAAAACTTGTTAGAAAGAAACATGGTAGGTGGGCAAAAAGGACATATGAGAAAATGTGGACACTGTCCGCAGTGCCCTTATATTATTGAGAATGAGGTTATATATATTAAAGGGTATGGTGAGGTGGCCTTTAAACAGAGGTTAAACTGTCTTAGTAAATGCTTAGTTTATGTAGCTACCTGCCAACATTGTGGACACTTTTATATAGGCAAAGCTATCAATAGTTTTAATAAACATATTTACCAATATCTATATGATATACAGAGGGGGAACACAAATAATGCCTTAACTAAACATATTTTAGAATTTCCAAATCACCAGCTTAAACTCAGTGCTATCAAGCAAGTAGGGAACCATGGTAGAGGGGGGGGGTCTACAGACTTATTTTTTGAATATAGGGAATTAGTGTGGCAGTTGAGATGTGATGCCATTCACTCGCCAGAGCTTAACGATATGGTGTCCATCTCTAGCCTTTTGAAATTAAAAGCAGAATTTCACATGTGATTTTTCTATTATAGTAATTAATAGTCTTAACTACTAAGCCATTCAGTATGTTTTTTGTACATCTGTCACTTTATATAACACACATGCATTCCAATTTAAATTTGGTATTTTATATCTGGTATTCTGTATTCAAGTTCCTAGACATAATCTTGAACAATTAGATAGAATTTTTAATGTATTTTAGGTGGTGTTGTTTTCGCTTTTCAATAATAATTGGTATAACATGACAGACTGTCTGAGCACCCAATCATTTTATAATATGGAGAACATGTGATGGTTTTAAATGTATTTAAGGATTTTTTTATAGTTTCTGTTATTCTGAAGAAGTCTAAGGGTTGACTGCCAATGAAAGCAATAAATAAATTCAAGTTGCATTTGCCAGTGTGCCTTTTTGCTCATTTTTCATATTTATTAGTTTCATTTTTTCGTGGTTAATCCTGTTACTTACTTACAAAGTAGTATCACAAGGTGCAGATTTGGCATCAAACACTAGTGATAAGTAATTGCTGTTTGGGTAGTTTTTTTCCATATTTTTCAACTATCTTGTTAAAAAAACACATTTGCCCTTGTTTCCCAACTTTCCTTTAACTAGTCTAGTCCAGATACAGATACGCTGTATCCAGGACTGTTTGTAAGCTTCTGAGCCCCCCAAGCCTTTCTGTGTTGGAGAGAAGCCTTCTAGCTTGTCCGTGGGAGTGGTAAACACTAGGTAGCCTATCAACCACAAGAGAAGTGGCTTCTTGCCCAGAAATTGTAGTCTATAGGCCAATTGGGAAGTTTTTACATCTCTTGCAACTTTCTGGTTTAAAAGACCACATTTGCACTTTTCCCACCTTTCCTGTAACTAGTCTAGTCCAGATACAGATTGCTGTAGCCAGGACTGTATGTAAGCTTTTGATCCCCAAAGCCTTTCTGTGTTGCAGGGAAGCCTTCTAGCTTATCAGTAGGTGTAGTAAGCACTATGTAGCCTATCTACCACAAGAGGGAGTGGTTTCTGCCCCATAAATTGTAGTTTATTGGCCATTTGGACAGTATTCCATCTCTTTCTGGTTTAAAAGCCGTGTTTGTGCTTGTTTCCCACTTTTCCTGTAACTAGTCTAGTCCTGATAAAGATTTGTTGTATCGAGGTCTAATTGTAAGCTTCTGAGCTGTGCCAAAGGCTGCTGTTCAATTTTTATTCTTTAGATCTGCTAGTTATCTCCTCTCCTGCACTTTTACTAGCTTATTAGTCTAACACTTTACTAGACTTCTTGTAGCAATTATTGTAGCATACAAAAGTGCTACCAGCACTAAACATATCTACAAGGAAACAGCTCCAGTACTTATTATTAATGCCCACCCCTCCAGGCATGTCTAAAGGTCAGTTCCCTGTGCTTTCTCCTAACAACCTGGTGAACTTGGGCATACTGAGGCAATGTAGCAACTGCCTCATGTACACTGACAACTCTCTCCTCTTACCTCCCAACACTCAGACTTTCGAGAGATGCACTTATATATCCAAATTGGAAGCCACGCACTCTCCAGCCAAGACCGGAATAGCTGGTCAAGAGGAGAAGGTCAACACTTGCACCACACCACATGGAACACATAGCCCTCCAGAACACACATTGGCACTGCCTTCACATAAAAACACAAACCACACACCCACCTTCATGGAGGCTCTCAATAAAAATCTACCCAAACAGCAGAGACCTCCAAGGCAGAAATGCACTTGACCACCACAACACAACACTAATCACTAGACACATAACTCTCCTAAACAGTGTGCCACTCAACCAAAGCCCCTAAGGCAAAACAGCATGCCCAACACACAAGTCATATGTGACTTGATAGTAAGGCACACTGATGTTCCACTCACTAGGTTGAATAAGGAGAAAGTTACAGACAGCTGTCTGTTAGGTGTCAGGATCCACCACATAACGCATGCATTCAGGTTCCTCAACAATACGTACAAATATGACGCTGTCATTGTACATGTGAGTGTGAATGACCTAAGACTTACCTCGCTGGACTACATGAAGAGAGACATGGAGGAACTCTCAGATTATGTAGCCCAGGTGGGTATAACCCTAGCCCTGAGCAGTATCCTACCATCACCTAGAATGATACCACAGTATAAGCAGAAAATAATTGATTTCAACAATTAGCTAAGTTTCTGGTGTCATTCTAAGGGGATCCAGTGTCTGTCTGCCTGGGATGACATGACTGACAGACCTCAACGCCTTGCCAGAGATGACCTGCACCTGTCATCCCTGGGCTTCCAGATATTGACCAAGGCTCTTGCCACCCCGTAAAGTGGCTTTTTTAGGCACTGTTCCAAAGACCAAATTACCACCATAACAGCTACAAACAAATGCAATCTGTGGGTCATGCTGCTCAACACTAGAAGTCTAAATATCAAAATGCACTCACTCGAAGCACTCCTTAAAATGGAGAACATCGACATTTGTGCCATAACAGAGACCTGGTTCAAGGCAGCAGAAAGCACCCCTGCACTACCAGGCTACAACTCATTCCACACCTTTCGGCCCCAGGATCTGGACCGGAGCTCCAAAGGCTGTGTTGTTTCCATATTCATAAAGGATGCACACACCTCCAGACGGGTAGCCCAACATAATGCATCTGAGATACTTCAGGTACAGCTAACATTGGGTAAGACAGCAATTCAGGTCGTAGACTGCTATAGGTCCCAAACCATGTCCCAAGACTCACACTCCCCATTCCTAAGCACCCTGGAGAATATTAGGGTCCAAACTAACACCCTCTTACTGGGCGACTTCAACTACCCCTCCGTTTACTGGGAAGGCTACTCATGTACCAATACACTTGCCCAAAGTTTCCTGGAATTCATTAATTCCAATGCGCTAGACCAGCTCATTCTTACTCCCACTAGAGAAAGCAATATCCATGACCTGGTCATTACCAACATGGGCGACCGCTGCTCTACACCAATAGTCAATTGGGTGAACGCTGCTCTACACCAATAGTCAACTCCTCCCTGGTTAGATCCGACCACAAACTAATCACCTTGGATATCCACACCCCCCACCCCCTGTAAAGGAAACTACCATGAACAACTTCTCCAAAGCTAACTCTGGGCTGCTAAAAACAGAGGTGGCTAACTTCATGGCACCCATGCAAATGGAGAATAGTTGCATGACTGCCGAATCATACAGCAATGCACTGTACAAACACATACATAAATGTGTGTATCTCGCCATACCCAATAGAACCAAGATGCTCTCCTCCAAAAAAGGAAGCCAATCTGGTTGTCCTCTGCCATAAACAAACTCTACAACAGAAGGAGGAAACTGATGCAGAATAAGGTGAAGTCCCAAGACTGGAAAAACTCCCTTATCAGCCTCAACAAAACATTGAGATCCCTCATCAAACCCTCCAAAGCTAGCTATGAAAACAGAATTGTAGCAGATAGTAAAGACAACCACAAGGCCTTCTATAGATATGCAAGGAATCTCCATGGCAATACCAGATTTGATCTGAGCTACTGCACAATGGTACCTCCTATGCCCAGCCAACAGGTATTACCAATATACTGGCCGACAGATTAAGTGCCAACTTTACCCCTCTTTCCCCCCCAGAGGACCAATCACAATACCAGTAGATTGCCAGGCACCCAGTATTACTGCTGCACAGGTTAAAACAGCACTGTCCAAGGCCAAGAATACAGTTTCTATGGGACCTGACAATATACCTGGCTGTGCTCGACATGAACTAAAGAGAAAACTGACACCTCACCCATGTGCTCTGTTCAATCACAGCATCACCTCAGGCTTTGTCCCTACTGAATGACACACTGCTACAGTCATCCCTCTCCACAAAGGAGGAGTGACTACAGACCTTGGGAACTATCGCCTCATTAGCCTGATGAGTCTAACATGCAAAGCTATGGAATGCATCATCATGGACCTAATAAATAAGGATATAGGGAATCTCTGAACTCTGGATCCCACACAGTATGGTTTTGTGAAGGGTAGATCATGCCTGCTCAACTTGGTCGATTTCTTTGAGTCAGTCACCAGAGGTTTGGATGAAGGCAAGGTGGTTCATACAGCCTACCTTGATCTGGCCAAGGCCTTTGATACCATTCCCCACTCAGGAATCATAGAAAAACTCACTAAGCTAGGCATCAACCCCTATATCACTAGGTGGGTTGCATACTGCCTCACAGATAGAACCCACAGTGTGAAAGTAGCTGACTCCAAGTCAGACTGTGGACCAGTCACGAGTGGAGTCCAACAGGGTTCGGTCCTGGGTCCTTTCCTGTTTGGTATCTACTTCTCTGAAGACCGGGCGAACAGGAAGGGTCTCTGGCTGACAAAGTTCGCAGACATTTGCAAGTTGGGAGCTATTATTAACTCTCCAAGTGATGTTGACATCCTGCAGAAAGGCCTCACTGAGACCAACAACTGGTGTCAGAACCATGGCATTAAGCTCAATGCCAAAAAATGTGTTGTCATCCCCTTTGGGAAAAACCTGATTCCCATGAATTACCACCATCAATGGTAGTCCACTGAACATAGAAGGCATTATAAGAGATCTGGAAACAAAGGTTGACAGCAATCTCTCTTTTCACCACCACATTGTCACTGTGGTCAGACAGTCCTTCAATGTGGCATATCTCATTACTAAGGGTTTTGCATCCAGGACGAAAGAGGCCATTGTCTCCCTCTGCTCTTCCCTCATTTGGCCAATCATCGAGTACAATGCCCCATTTGGCATGCACCTCACTAGACACCTGAAACAACTGGAGAGGCCACAAAAGTACCTCACAAAGAGGATCCTAGGTCTTAAACACTTGTCCTATATGGACAGACTCAAAAAACTCCAACTATTCAATGTCTCATATCCCCTACTTAGAGGCGATCTCTGCTTGACTTAGAAAACCATGTCTGACCCAGCTCTGTTAGAAATGCTACATCTAAATAAATCCCAATCTATCTGCACCACATACTCCAGATACCTCAACCTCATTACCACAATCAACAGAACATGCTGGAGGGAATGGTTCATAACACAGAGACTGCCTATGCTATGGGATAGACATCCCATACATGTCTAGCAAAGCACTTCACTGGTCCTCTTCAAGAGAAATCTTGATGAGTAGATGGGAAATAGAATAGTCACCCCGTGGATCACTCCAGTCACTTAAAAAGTAGTATTACAAGGAGCATATTCAGCATCACACTCTAGTGTCAGTAATTATACACTGATAATAATCATGTCACTCACGTACAAAGTAGTATCACAAGGAGCATATTCGGCATCACACAATAGTGATCAGTAATTATACACTGATAATAATCATGTCACTCACGTACAAAGTAGTATCACAAGGAGCATATTCAGCATCACACACTAGTGATCAGTAATTATACATGGATAATAATCCTGTCACTCACTTACAAAGTAGTATTGCAAGGAGCAGATTTGGCATCACACACTAGTGATCAGTTATTATACATGGACAACAATCCTGTCACTCACTTACAAAGTAGTATCACAAGGAGCATATTTGGCATCACACACTAGTGATCAGTAATTATACACTGATAATAATTATGTCACTTACTTACACAATAGTATCACAGGGAGCATATTCAGCATCACACACTAGTGATCAGTAATTATACATGGATAATAATCTTGTCACTCACTTACAGAGTAGTCTCACAAGGAGCATATTTGGCATTACACACTAGTGATCAGTAATTATACACTGATAATAATCATGTCACTCACTTACAAAGTAGTATCACAAGGAGCATATTCAGCATCACACACTAGTGATCAGTAATTATACATGGATAATAATCCTGTCACTCACTTACAAAGTAGTATCACAAGGAGCATATCTGGCATCACACACTAGTGATCAGTAATTATACATGGATAATAATCCTGTCACTCACTTACAAAGTAGTATCAAAAGGAGCATATTCAGCATCACACCCTAGTGATTAGTAATTATACACTGATAATAATCCTAACAATCACTTACAAAGTAGTATCATAAGGAGCATATTCAGCATCATACACTAGTGATCAATAATTTTACATGGATAATAATCCTGTCACTCATTTACAAAGTAGTATGATAAGGAGCATATTCAGCATCACACACTAGTGTCAGTAATTATACACTGATAATAATCATGTCACTCACTTACAAAGTAGTATCACAAGGAGCATATTCGGCATCATACACTAGTGATCAGTAATTATACACTGATAATAATCCTGTCACTTACTTACAAAGTAGTATCACAAGGAGCATATTCAGCATTACACACTAGTGATCAGTAATTATACACTGATAATAATCCTGTTACTCACTTACAAAGTAGTACCACAAGGAGCATATTCAGCATTACACACATGTGATCAGCAATTTTACATGGATAATAATCCTATCACTCACTTACAAAGTAGTATCACAAGGAGCATATTAGGCTTCACACACTAGTGATGAGTAATTATACATGGATAATAATCCTGTGACTCACTTACAAAGTGGTATCACAAGGAGCATATTTGGCATCACACACTAGTGATCAGTAATTATACATGGATAATAATCCTGTGACTCACTTACAAAGTAGTATCACAAGGAGCATATTCGGCATCACACCCTAGTGATTAGTAATTATACACTGATAATAATCCTAACACTCACTTACAAAGAAGTCTCACAAGGAGCATATTCAGCATCACACACTAGTGGTCAATAATTTTATATGGATAATAATCCTGTCACTCGTTTACAAAGTAGTATCACAAGATGCATATTCAGCATCACACACTAGTGATCAGTAATTATACACTGATAATATTCCTGTTACTCACTTACTAAATAGTACCACAAGGAGCATATTCAGCATTACACACTAATGATCAGTAATTATACACTGATAATAATCCTGTTACTCACTTAGAAAGTAGTACCACAAGGAGCATATTCAGCATTACACACATGTGATCAGCAAATTTACATGGATAATAATCCTATCACTCACTTACAAAGTAGTATCACAAGGAGCATATTAGGCTTCACACACTAGTGATCAGTAATTATACATGGGTAATAATCCTGTCACTCACTTACAAAGTGGTATCACAAGGAGCATATTTGGCATCACGCACTAGTGATCAGTAATTATATATAGATAACAATCCTGTCACTCACTTACAAAGTGGTATCACAAGGAGCATATTTGGCATCACACACTAGTGATCAGTAATTATACATGGATAACAATCCTGTCACTCACTTACAAAGTGGTATCACAAGGAGCATATTTGGCGTCACACACTAGTGATCAGTAATTATACATGGATAATAATCCTGTCACTCACTTACAAAGTGGTATCACAAGAACCATATTCAGCATCTCACGCATTAGTGATCAGTAATTATACATGAATAATAATCCTGTCACTCACTTACAAAGTAGTATCACAAGGAGCATATCTGGCATCACACATTAGTGATCAGTAATTACGCACTGATAATAATCCTCTCACTTACTTACAAAGTAGTATCACAAGGAGCATATTCGGTAACACACAGATGTGATCAGTAATTATACATTGATAATAATCCTGTCACTCACTTACAAAGTAGTATCACAAGGAGCATATTTGGCATCACACACTAGTGATCAGTTATTATACATGGATAACAATCCTGTCACTCACTTACAAAGTGGTATCACAAGGAGCATATTTGGCATGACACACTAGTAATCAGTAATTATACATGGATAATAATCCTGTCACTCATTTATAAAGTAGTATCACAAGGAGCAGATTTGGCATCACACACTAGTGATCAATTATTATACATGGATAACAATCCTGTCACTCACTTACAAAGTGGTATCACAAGGACCATATTCAGAATCTCACGCATTAGTGATCAGTAATTGTACATGGATAATAATCCTGTCACTTACTTACAAAGTAGTATCACAAGGAGCATATGTGGCATCACACATTAGTGATCAGTAATTATACACTGATAATAATCCTCTCACTTACTTACAAAGTAGTGTCACAAGGAGCATATTCGGTAACACACAGATGTGATCAGTAATTATACATTCATAATAATCCTGTCACTCACTTACATAGTAGTATCACACGGTGTTTCACAAAGTACACAGAACCAAATCGGTAAAAGATCATAGCTTTTTGGAAGGAGAGCTATACCCATGTTAAATGCATTTAGTTTTTTCTCCACATTATTTGTAGCTATATAAATGTATATGTGATTCCTTTATTTATTGCATGCCATAAATGAAAAGGGCCCTGTATGTATCTACTTAAGTTACCCATCTGAGAAACAAATTAACAAATAAAAAAGGATCTTAGTATAAAATTAAGTTAAACATGTTAATGGATATTTTAAAGTCAGAACTATTGTATGAACTGAATAGCATGAAAAGAGTTAGGTCATGTGAGAGTGCAGGCTTGAAAAGTGATATTACAACAGATGAATATTAAGATCAATGCACATTATTAGGGGAAAAATGCTGAAGGACATGTACTATACAAATTATGTTAATTTATAATTTGACCATGCAGAAATGCATACAAGCATTTTATGCTGCATGCTGGCCTGTTTTTTTTTTTTTTAAACAAGAAACATCTTTGGTAATTTATCACTTATGATATAGGCAATCATATATTTATATAAACAGAAACAAACATTATAACTTATTTTCAGTTGCAAACATTATACATCACATATAATCTTCTATACAATCATTATCAGTCAGACATTACAAAGCTCACTCAATTCCTCCTTCCCTTAAACCTCATTCCTCCTCTAATATAACATTCCGCATGTATTTCTCCTGTAATTCACATGTTTTCTATTTAGTTTACCCCCACAATTTCCTAAAATCCCACTTTCTGTTCTTTTATCTCCTTACTATATTCACTACTTCTAGTACGGTTGCTTTAGACTTTGATTTCCGTTTTCTAGTAATTGCTTTTTTGACAGCCACCAGAATTAAACTCAGCTAGGCCTTACTACACCTGTTTTAACAGAAGCTTAGTGCTCTAGTTCCCAGATTAGTACTTTAAATATTATCATATTGTCTTCAATAAGTTTGAAAGACATAATTGTAATTTGCCAAAGTAAAATTATATTTTGAGCCACTTTACTGAAGAAACAGATCCATGTGTTTCTGAGTGCATAGCTGAAAGCGTCCTGCAAAGGTCAGATGTTGGAATGGTTTCTTTACACTCTGTGAACATCTGCATTCTAAGATGGACACTTGACTTTTTCTCTCCAGTGAATAACAAATTCACTTGTAACAGCATGTAAAGCTTTAAAAACACAGGCCATACTTTCTGCACTTTGACGCACTTCTGCGGGATGGTGTGGGCAGTTATTTCCTTTTATCCTTAGGTGAACAGTCCCCCATTCTATAATGGAATCTGTGTTGGTTTCTTCAACATGAAGCAAGGCCTGATCTGCTTGTTCAGTAATCATTATTGGGCTACGTTCTGGGCATCACTTGCCTATATATTGAAAGTATGCCAGATCTGATTCTTGTAATAAGCCTTCCTTGGAATGTTTCACATGCTGAATTTCTGAAGGTGGTGTTTTTGTCTCATAGGAAAACCTAGGTTTGGGCTGATCAGATCAACATTCATTTTGACATGTCTGTTCCAGGGTAACTGTGGTGACAGGGGCTCAAATTGTGTTCCACACTTCTCAGGCTTTGCTGGTGTGATAGGATCATAAAATTCTGGGGTTTTATTCCCACTCCAGGTTTTTAGGTTAGTTTTCCAGTACTGGCACTGTAGTGAAACACAAGAGAAGTAGGCCATCATTTGGATGAAACCCATAACCAAAGTTCCATCTGTCTAATTTGGTGGATGTAAAAAAATCCTACATCACATACTAAATATAAAGGTATATTAAAGTTTATTAGAAATACAAAAATCATAATAACAGAAGAAAAACAATGTGAAGAGCGCACACATAGAAAAAAAAACAAATACAGAAAAATGCTAATTAAGCAAAGTCACTGAAACAACAGAAGTTAAATGCAAACAACAAGTTCACCCCATTTATTACACAGCAAGATGTTCAAATATCTAGGGATATCTGAAGTGTGACATTTTTTCCATAACACATAAGAAGCCCTTTCAAAAATAGTACACACAACTAAATGTAATTCTGTCAAATTGTCATCTAAAATAATTGATAAAGAGCTATCAATATATTTTAATTCTGGACGCATTTGTTTGGCTATAGCCTAATATACTGCAAATCTTCCACAGGAAAGAAAAACAAAAAAAAAAAAAAAGAAAAACATGGGGAGCAAAGAGCTGAGACATTCCTTGGCAGAAGACTTACTAGTGAGGAACTGGGATTTAATGACACAATTGTCAACACACTGACAAGATACAGAGATGAGCAGTAAATAATTGGGTTTAACAAATGCATACATCCTTTATCAGAGAAGTTATGCATAATGCTACACATAATTGTGTAAGCCACTCCCCAAAAACAAAAAAAAAATAAAAATAATTACTTAAGTTAGTATGCTCCTCTCCAAAGAAATGAGTAATCTACCTGTGCTGGTTAAATAGGTAAAGATGAGCTGCATTCATCAAATAAACTTTCTTTCTGAAGGACAAGGAAACAAAATTCCAAGAAGTAACTAATGACCACCCCTACTGCAGCTTGTCTTTCATCTTACCACAAGTGATGCCCAATGGGTGATTACCCCACTTAGTAAATATAATGCAGTCAGTGATGTCCTCACATCCAAAGTACTTGCATTAATTCTTATTTGGAGAAAACAACATACCTATGTTTATGCTTTTGTATACTGTATATTCCATACTTTACTTATGCTATATTCTGTTAACTACTTTTGAAGCTTTTCTTCCTTGGCCTCCACTGAAAATGGGCTCTACTTGGCCCAGTGGATTTCCCCGGTCATCAAACTGGAAATAAATAAATAAATACCCTTGAAGGCAGCCAAAAAATTCACATGGCTAACTTCAACCACAAAACATTTTTATTTGAATAAAGAAGGCATAACTGGCATAAATAAAATATAAAGGCACGGAAACAGTGACAAAAAGACATCAACTTATTTCTTCAAACTCTGATAAACAAACCCAAAAATAAGATTTAAAGTCAAAGAAACAAACAAATCACTGAGTGGGTACCATTGCTTAAGACTATACTGCCTAGCCTGTCTGAGGAGAGTGCGTGGCATCTGATATACCTATCAGCCACCTTAACCAATTCCCAGCCCTAATTCTCCACTGAGTGACTGTGTGGTACCTAGAGCAGCTACTGAGCAGTCCATTTCAACAAAAGACTC
Source organism: Protopterus annectens (assembly GCF_019279795.1). Lineage (NCBI taxonomy): Eukaryota > Metazoa > Chordata > Ceratodontiformes > Protopteridae > Protopterus > Protopterus annectens. Next base: position 787,959,110 of record NC_056749.1, read on the forward strand.
CAGCCTACAAAATTCCATCTATATAAAAAGGTTAACAGTAGCATCTAATCTTTCCCTGTAAGCTCACCTGAAGGCAGGCGGCAGGTATAGTTTCCCCCCTCTACTTCCCCCTACTTACAGTTATAATTAATTATACTTTTCTATAAGTCTTACAATTCAACCAATATCCTCTCAGACTCCTGTCCAAACTTTGTTACTACCCCTGTGGGAATCACAGTAAAGATCCCGACTACAGGGAGGCTTAAGTTGCTCAAATAGAAATAGCTTTAACCAAGGTTATAAAGTACTGTAGGATAGGAAAGCAAACCATAAGTTACAATTATTAATCCTGGTAAAAGAACAAAACCTTGTAGCATACCCAACTTACACCTATGCTCAGGTCTAACTGATGGTTTTTTGAGGTCTTACCTGTCATCTCGGTTTTACGAACAATAGACCAATCCTGGACCAGCTGGTTACTATCCCTCCCCCTACATCTTACATCACACAAGGTGATATCACTACCCCATGTTAAGGTGCCATTTTTCAAACTACTATCCTTACTAGCCTGCCTGAGGAGTGCGCGTGGCATCTGATATGTAAGTTATCTTGCTGTTTTACAAATAAGTGGTATATGCCTTGTTACTGTGTCATGTTAATAATATCTGGTAGAGGTTATCTGAATACTTTTGTTTACTAAATAGCTGATAGTGGTTTTCTGCAATATCTAATGTGTTAGTTGCTGCATAACTGTTTGTATCAGGGTCACTGCCTAACTAAAAGAGATATGCTAGTTGTATTTGTTTATGTGTTACTGTGTTAGAATGTATGTAGATCTATCTACTGGGGACTTTTAGTTTTGTTTAAATTATACCACTTGCTCTGGAGGACTGCTTACACCCTAACACATGATGAAGTACGTAGAACTATAGTTTAACTTAAATATATGACTTAGTCATGGAGAATCACTCTAACCTGCTTCCTCGTGACTAGGGAACCCCATGGACACAATCCGCTTTCTTCCCTGATCCTCATGGTTCCTAGACTTGGTTACTCGAGTGACTAGGGTTTCTTGGCTGGTACAAATGGCTGGACTGTGTAATTCCCTAGTGGAACACCCGCTCAAGGTACTCTCATTATACAATTTCAGCCGAGGTAGTTATCAGTGGGAGTCTCCACTTTCTACAGTTACATACTCTCTTACTGCTGGGCAAATAAGTCAATGAAACAGCCTCTTGAGGCACGCTAGCAGTATACTTTCAGCTGAGCTAGTGCTCAGTGCAAAATCTCCATGATAATTGTAAGAACTCTCTGTATTGCTGTGAGATTAATTAGGAAAATAGTCTGGCTAGGTGTTTTCACAGCATAACGACAAGCTGTGTTAGACGGTAGAAGAACACCCTGTACTGCTGTGTGACTAATTAAGAGATGTAGCCTATACAGGCATTTTCACAGCATAATGACAGTAGAAGCTGTGCTTAGTAGGCAATCTCCGCTTACTTAAGTGTAATAACACAAAAGCGTTTACACAGGGTAATGGCATCAGAAGCTGTGTTTAGTAGGGTGAAGAACTCCCGGTACTGCTGTGGGATTACTTAAGAGACATTTTTCACAGCATAACAACAGCAGAATTGTGTTTAGTAGGTAGATGAACTCCCCGTACTGCTGTGGGATTAATTAAGAACGATAGCCTATATAGGCGTTTTTACTGCATAACGACAGCAGAAGCTGTGTTTAGAAGGCAAACTCTGCCTACTAAAGTGAAATTATGCTACTAAAATGTTCCCGTAGACTAACTACAGCTGACCCACTGCTCAGTGGCGAAACCCCTTACAATAGTGACTCTAAATAATGACATGTTGTAGTTGTAGTGGAGTCTGAAACCATAGTCTATGGGAATACACTATTGCCGCAGTCCAAGTCAGATGTTATGTCTGAGGAGGGATTGAGTGAACATTATAGTGATGTTTAAATAATTAGCTTAGGTTCCTAGTGTTTTATATCACATTAAATAGATAGTTTAGGTTCCTAGTGTTTGATTTTAATTTATGTGTAGCAATTGCTGTGATTTTACAAATGTTTAAATAGCTAGTTTTGGTTTCTAGTGTTTTATATCAAGTTATGTGTAGTAAATACTGTGATTTTACATATTAGCTAATTACTCTAATGTAGTACATGCTGTAACTGTTCTAGAGGATTAGCGCCATCTAGTGTTCAGTTGGTTTTCAATCTCATGTCGATTTGGTATGTGATGGTATGTGATATAAGAGTGTATTTTACCCTTCCTTCTCATATTTTTTTCTTATCTCCTCACCTCTAGACCTATCAGCCACCTTAACCAATTCCCAGCCCTAATTCTCCACCGAGTGACTGTGTGTTACCTGGAGCAGCTACTGAGCAGTCCATTTCAACAAAAGCCTCCAGCCTACAAAATTCCATCTATATAAAAAGGTTAATAGAAACATCTAATCTTTCCCTGTAAGCTCACCTGCAGGAAGGTGGCAGGTATAGTTTCCCCCTCTACTTCCCCCTACTTACAGCGATCCTTAATTATGCTTTTCTATAAGTCTTACAATTCAACCAATATCCTCTCAGACTCCTTTCCAAACTTTGTTACTAACCCTGTGGGAATCACAGTAAAGATCCCGACTACAGGGAGGCTTAAGATGCTCAAATAGAAATAACTTTAACCAAGGTTATAAAGTACTGTAGGATAGGAAAACAAACCATAAGTTACAATTATTAATCCTAGCAAAATAAAACCTTGTAGCATACCCAACCTACACCTATGCTCAGGTCTAACTGATAGTTTCTTGAGGTCTTACCTGTGAGCTCGATCGCCGCCACTCCGTTTGCTCCCCTACCCTACCCCCAATTCCCACCCACCCCCACATCAACTTCATTTATACTTATCCATTCCCTCCCCCAATTAACCAACATCCAATTCACATCCCTCCCACCCCTTGCAGATCCAACAACCAATCATATCCCTCCAACCCCTCATACATTCATTCAAACCACTCCTACAAACTCCTGACAATTAACAATCCTTTTTAACTGTGAATACTTTCCTCCTGTAAATGACCCTACTACTCTTCTTAGTATGTACCTACCACATCACTTCTTACAACTACCCTGTACAAAACAACTTCCCCCTTACCCATAAATCCACATGCAACATCTCGCATATCCACCCAATTGCTCTCTAACAATAAACCCCACCCTATTCAATACTACTACTACCATAAGCTATACCCTTGTTAAACCCATCAACACCTACCCCAAATCAACTGCAACCCATAAATACATAACAATACTACAAAAACTAGTGAAATTATTGCAAAAAAACAACTCTTAAATGATGGAGATATTCATCCAAACCCAGGGCCTTATAATATAAATCATCTGACTAAAGCACAACAGCTTCCCAAACTAACCCAAATTATTATCAGGCCAGCAAATGGTCTACTCCTCCTAAATCTAAATATCAGGAGCATAAACAATAAAATACATGAGCTTCATACTCTAATCCCACAATATCACCCAGATAATAGTCAGTTTAACAGAAACATGGCTAAAACAAACTACCAAAGATACAGACATCCTACCACCTGGGTACCATATCCTTAGGCAAGATAGACTGAAGAAAAAGGGCGGTGGCATTGCCCTGCTTTACAAAAATACACTGGCCATAGCTAAGACTGAGGTACCTATGCCCCCTTTGGACAAGGCAGAAATACTCTTAACTAAGCTCAAAATATATAACAAGAAAAACATCAACTTAGTAACAGGTTATATCCCTCCAGGCAATAATACCCCTACCATGGAAACTTTACTTCAATGGCTGTCACAATCCATACCTCAAGAAACCATTGTATTAGGAGACTTTCATATTGACTGGCTCACATGCTCTTTTCAAGCACCCACTAATCATATCAACCTGCTTACCTTCTCTCAATTAATCAAACAACCCACTACACTAGTCAAAAGTAGCAAAAAAGAAACACTTTTAGACTGGATCTTACTAAATAAAATGCCTTGTTCCTACTTAGCAGGCACCCTTCCTGACTCATTAAGTGACCATCAAACTACCTTCTTACTTAAATATAATTCCCACCACCTTCAAACCCCAATACTTCAAACAATCAGGAGCAAAGAACACTTTAACCCATCTAACGGCTTACATGAGCTAAAGGAATACAACTGGTCTGAACTGTATTATCTACCCCTAGATGAAGCCACCAAACACTTTAAGTCCACCTTCTTAGAAATGTTAAATAGGCATGCCCCTGTAAGAACTACCAGAGTTAAGGCTAACACAGTTCCATGGTTAACTAGGAAAACTAGGTAAAAAATAACAGAAAGGAATAGAGCTTGGACAGCCTGGAGGTCCAACAAAAACCCAAGAAAGCAGCAAGCGTATCAACAGATTAGAAATCTAACCAAGAATCTAGTCATGCAAGATAAAATAAATTACTTTATTACCCATCAAAATCAACACATGAATAATCCTAAGAAATGCTGGAAAGGTTTAAACACGTTACTACACCCTGGTAAAACCACTACCCCACCCCAACATCAGGTTTAACAAAAGAAAACATAGCAGAATCATTCAATACATTCTTTATTGAAACCATACTTGCCCTCACACAAAAGCAACCTACTGTCAAAACTACAGGTGACCACCCTACACCTAACAACAGTCCCACTTTTAAGCTACAACCTACCCCAACCTCCTACATAAGAAAGTTACTCTCCCAATTAAAACTGACAACACTAGGAGCAGACTGTTTCCCCAATGAATACTTAAAACTGGCAGCAACTATAATAGCTATACCAGTCTCTATACTAATAAACAGCTCTATCTCTGAAGGCTCAGTACCTCTGATTTGGAAAACTGCCTACATTATACCCCTTCATAAAGGGGGCAATTCTTATGACATATCAAACTACAGACCAATTGCAATCCTATCCCCACTTGCTAAAATATTAGAAAAATGTATTCACCATCAATTAATGTCCCAGCTTACTAATCAAGAACTCATATCTCAAACACAACACATTTCGTCCTGGTCATAGCATAACCACAGCCCTGTTAGCATTCGTAGATACCATAAACCACAACAGGAACAATGGTAAGCTTTATTCAGCCCTTTTCATAGACCTATCAAAGGCATTTGATATAGTTAACCATGAAAAACTCATCTCCCACCTTGTAAACCTAGGCTTAGACAACCTATCAGTCTCCTGTTCAAAAACTACCTCAGCAATAAGCAACAGTCAGTACTATGGAGCAATAATTTGTCTCCACTCTTATACTGGGCCCCTTGCTGTTCTCAATTTTTACAAATAATCTCCACACAGCTGAAAATAGTTCAATCCTTATCCAATACGCAGATGATTCAACTATAATACGCAGTGCCGCTACCCTAGCAGATCTACACAAAAAAGCCCAGGATAATTTTCACTCAGTTGAAGGCTGGCTTACTGACAATGGCTTGATACTTAACCCCAAAAAATCCAAGCTCCTACTATTTCACCCCTCACTAACTACTGTTCCTACCTCTTCCTTGACAATCTACTCTAAAAACGGTACCCCTATTTCACCTGAATCCCATACAAAACTTCTAGGTATTACCATTGATAACAAGCTAAAATTTGATATACCCATAAATCTGGCTATTAGAAATACAAACAAAAAGCTAGGTAGTCTCTACAAACATAGATCCTTCCTGACCCATAATGCTAGATCCACAATTGCTCATACTCACCTTCTATCAACACTACTGTATGCATCGCCAATCTTGACCAATCTATCCAAAACAGAAACCAACAAAATGACCACTTGCTATAATCAGATAGCCAGATTTGCTAATAACAGCTCCTTCAGAACCCATCACTGTCATAACCTAAAGCAATTGGGCTGGCTTGAACTACCAAATCTACTAATCTATAATCAGCTGATCATCACTCACAAGCTACTCTCCGAACCAAATATACCACCTTCATTAAGTAACATAATCCAACAGTACTCCTGTCCTAGACAACTCCGCTCCACAGACAAGCTACTGTTAACAGTTACTAGAACACACAACCATGCTGGTAACTCCCTTTACTCTTCTTATGTGGCCAAAATCTCGAACTCTCTGGTTGCATCTATAACCATGGAAACCTCCCTGCTTAAATTAAAAAAAAAAATCTATCAAAAGTCAACTAAGCAACAAATGGCTTTGTCCCTGCTCCACACCAGACTAACCCCATTACCACTCCTATACTAATGCAACTCTTGGCTTAAACAATAGTCTCCTGTTTCACCTGCAGAAAATTGTACACCACAACAAAAGAATGATGGTAATTTTGTGTTAGTGCACAATTTATTGTTGTTTATAAACCTATTGATAACTGTATCTGTCTATGGCTTAACACTTATATGTGTTCTCAACTAGATATCCTTAGTGGACCTAGTTGAAATATGTATCTAAGAATTGTCTTTATGTCTTGTAAATTTGTCTCCTTGGAGTTTTTCTCTCCTGGCCTCCACTGAAAATGGACATGTATCCAGTTGGACTATCCCGATTAACACATGTAAAATAAATAAATAAATAAATACATACCTTGGTTCATCAGTACGCCCTGGTCAACATACCTTCTAACAAGTGTTTCTGTACCCAAGTAAGATAATCTTGAACAAAACAGCACAGTATGCTGTAAACAGGATCAACAAAAGTTGTAGATAAGGAGAAATGTTGAGACTGCAGCATTTTTCCTAAAAGCTTGTAACTGACCTGACATAAAGTTATAGGTCTCCAATTCATCAAATCTGACTTTACCTCTTTTTCCATATGTGTCTGATAACAGTACTTAAAAGTTCTCTGCAACAACAACCATTCATTGAACATAGCAGCATCTGGTTCTTGTCCTGATCTAAGGATTTGGAAAAGTTGTAACCCATGCTGTCTAAATCATAAGAGTGGCAGCACTGACTTTTTGAAAACCATGTCTAATGTAGGAAGTGTGAAGTATTTTTCTGTAGTGGCACAAATCTCAGAAGACAATGACAGTATAAGTAAAAATAGTAATGTCATTACCTATTGATCCAGCAGAATACATTGAAACCATAGACCATTGTATGATATGCATGACCCTATCTGGAGTGATAGCAACAGAACCATGTGTATCATATACATCATATACGACCAGACTATCCCTGTTATGGAGCTTTGCTTTAAAAAAAACAGTTGACTATATCCCATGTACCCCTAAAAAAACAAATGCTTGTGTCACACTGCCAGCACAGCTATCTGGAATTTTGTGAATAATTATGTCATTTGAGAATATTAATATGATTTATATATAAATGCAACAAAAGGAGACACTGCCAGCCCAGCTATCTGGAATTTTGTAAATAGTTGTATGTCATTTGTGAATACCAGCATGATGCAATTGCTTGTGTTACCAAATGTGTTAGAACTATATGTATGTGTATATTAAACTACTGGTACAGAAGTGTGTGCTGAACGGGGTTTGTACAGTACTGAGTTTCAAGGATGTGTCCACAGTGTACCCTACTGGAAAATAACAGAAATGTATATAAACTATATACCTGTGCAAATGTATATGTTTTAACAGTAGAAACTGAACATATAGAGTTAACTTTTAAAACTTCAAGTAAATAAGTTGAAATTAAATTGTTTTACGATTATGCTACAAAAGTTATTTTCAATGCAGCAAGGAGACAGGATGTGTAGAACTATGGTGCCTCCTGCACTGTTTTTAAGTGTTTTATTGTTTTATGTCTTCTAGCAACTGAAAACATCTGAATGCTATGTATTTTTCATAAGGAGATGTCAAATGCTACAAGGGGGTGGGTTAGCATGGGAACTTAAGTTAGGTGACAAAAATGATGTCATCCAAGCTAACCCAGCAGTAATATTTGATATTAATTTAAGAAGTCTCTCAGAGACTGAGCATTCTGTATTTTGTCTTTGATCTAACAAGAGCATCCACTCATCATCACATCTGCACTTGCCTTGCTGTAAGTAAGTTTTCTAGGAGATAATAACTCTTTTAAATTCAGATAGGAATATAGTGAAGTATAGTTTAGATGTTTTCTATATTTATTTGAGACTGTCCTGCAATGTTGTTTTAAAATATTTCCTGTGATTCTTGAACTGTGATGTAACTGATTAATATTGTCTTATTCATTTATTATTTATTATTAAATATATTTAACCTATCTTTGTGATTGATATTTCTGAGACACATTTAAGCTGTGAGAGTACTTGCATATGTATTTTGTGGCACTGTACAGGCCACTCCTAAATAGCCTTGTTCTTGGTCAGTCTACCATTTGGATAATAGTAACATTACAGGTAGGATTGGACACCCTTTGTTAAGGGCCTTAAGTAGCTGATAAAGAGTTGGCTGCTGGCAGATGGAACTACTTTATAGTCTGGGCAGAAGGGGGCATAGCCAGTAAACCTGTGCCAACCTTTCCCAGGAGTGAGTGTGTGCATGCATTTGTACATAAATTAAATATCAAAGTGTGTATGTTAGCTACTTGGGCAGAGACATGAAGCACTGGTTGGACAGAGAGGGTGCTGGAGGACTTAGCTTGGCCACTTGGCTGATATCTCAACCCTTTAGCTGTGCCAGTGGGACGTCTTACTGGGGGTCTGGAAAAAGAGGGAGGAACTAGCCCCAGACTGACTGTGATCTCTATATGCTCTTAAGGGACATTGCACTTTACTGTGTGTACTTGTTATCCTCCCAGTGTGTATGCCCCCTTAATGTTGCAAGTGATAAGGATTGAGGCTCCTTGATTACTGGGCCAGTGCAGGGGCATCACAACTCACACCATTAAAAAAAAGCAGCAAGTTAACCTGAAGTAATATGTTAGCATTTTGTGGCATGAGATATTTTGAAATGGAAGTTGTGTTAAAGACATGCAATAACTCAGCATACTCAGATCTCCTGGTTTCTTTATGTATAGTGATGAAACCAAGAAACATTGTCTTGAACTTTACCTTCAAATCAAGCTACTTACTAGTTCAACTTGTGTAACAAACACGGGTCACCATGTGGCTTCCACAAAGCTGCAAGAAACCAGACTTCCAGTACTATACCTCCATTCAAATGAAGAATATGTTTATTGTGAGGTGGTCTTAAATCTTAATGAACTAAAAATACTAACATGATCAAAAAAATTGATGTGCAGTGTTGATGAAGAAAAATCAGTAAAAGTGGTAGAAAAAAAGTAGACAGTATCACCCATCTTAGAACACTGACAAAAACTGAAAGGTTTGATGTGTCAATGTGAAATTTTGCCAGCGCTTATATTTCCTGACATGTCTGTAAATCATAAGATGCACCTCATGTGGAATATCTGAGATTCATGTTATCTCCCAACGAAACAATCCTCATGTTCACCAGAAAAAATGAGTGTAACATGTCCAACAATATTTCTCTGTCAAGAGACTTCATGGAGGCATAAAGGGATGCAACCTGAAATACATGTTGAAAACAGAAAACATCTAATTCTGTACATCTTCCAGCATGAATAATGGTTATGTCAATGACTGTCAGGTGCCCAGATGAAAAGGGAGGAATTATCTTAGAAAACCTGTCATCCTTTTTAGTTAAAAAATGGAAACACATCCAAAGGTATGATGAATTGTTAAACTGATTGACTTGCTGGTGACATAACAGATTCTAAAGGTATACACTGCAAAACATTTCCTTAAACAAGAATGTATGCTGTCAGCAATAAAAAAAATAAATATTTATGTGGGACATTCCTTGTACTTTCTAGTTTTTGTTCAACAGGTTGTGAGGTCCCTTTCAGTTTACTGGCTTGACTTCTCTTATTCTGAAAACATAACTGGGACCATTACCCTCTACAGATTCTTATGCTTCAGAAGGTAACAATACACAGACTGATCAATTGTATTCTGAGATAGCACATGAGAGTACACATTATTCTGATCACCCTCCAGTAAGAAAAGGGAGGTGGCAGTAACTGACTATATGGGTGTGAGAACCTTGTCCTTCTTCTGTTACATGACTATCTACTGGTTCCACAGCCATTCTGTTCTCCATAATCATGGTTGAAAGCCTGGAAAAAGAAGTATTGACTGTACCATTCACCACTGCGTTCTCAAACATGACTGTAGAAGAAAACACAGAAGCGCCACCTTACCAAAAAAAGTTATGTATTTCAATATTTACAAGTTTACATATTTACATAGTTAACAGCTAATCCAATCATACCTGATGAGAAACCAGAAGATTAATTAGACAATACTGTATTTAATTTATTGCCTTTGTCTATATGCAAGACTTGTTCAGAATAAATAACACTGAACAGAATGCTGCTAACAGTCAAGTTTTCATTTCATTCTGGCTTCCTAACAATTTTCATTTTTAATTGCCAGTGCAGTTCTGTCATTCATAAATGATTTCACCAAACACCCCATCTTTCATGCTGTTGATCCTTTTCTGTTATAAAAAATAAAAACTTATTGATATCCAGACATACTGTACTGAGCTTTGTTAAACCGTTTCAAACATCTTTTTTTCTGGGTGGCATAATTACATTGTATATATGTTTCTTTAAAAAAGTATGTTTTTTCCATATAAAATGAGGGGAGTGACTGATCGCTATATACATTACCAATGCTGTACTACAATCAAATTTATTTTAGGAATATGTAGTGTAAGATTATGTTTCCTACTCTAGTAAACTTTGCCATGTGTATGTATGTTTGCACTTATAAAGCGTACATGCCTTGCATCTATGCAGCCCATATTATGATTTTTTTCTCCTTTTTTATATTCCAACTAATTTTCCATGTTATAACCATATTTAAAAATAATGTAGTGCTTACTACTAACTTTGCCTTTTACCCTTTCAGGTGCTGAAATAAATTACAGTACTTCTGCTCTATGTCTTGCATGTCATAGTTCTCTGTTGAAAAAGGGCAATACATAGAGACATATTCCAAAAGATAGTCATGGACAGTGCAGCACACCAAAGTAAGACATCAGCAGCGGTGTATATGATTCCATAATGGATGATAAAACAAGACTAAGTAATCTATTCACTATAGCATAACTGCACAGTCTACACATGCCTACTGGATACCAAAACATAACAGGTACAACCAAATTTAAATGTGACATAGTACTTACCGACAGATTTCTGAAAACACTCAGTGGAGGCCATATGTGCTTAATCTTAACACTACTATATTCAACAAATTCCTAAGCAATCCTACAGATTCCACAAAAATAACTTAAAAATGCAATTGGCACTACAGCAGACTGGGATACTGTGAGCCATAATAAAGGGTGATCTGTAAAGGTGTCCCAGAAGGCAGCCAGCCAGGCACCAAGCCAGGAAACAGTTAAGCCAGCTCTCTGAACAGGAAATAAAGATATAGATTAGACATAGAGCTGGTGCAGGCTATGTTAAGTATGTGTGCACTCCACATGTACGTTTGCAATCTGTGGGGTAACTTAGTACCAGTAGAAACAAAAGTGCGCCTGAGTCTGAGTATACTGACATCTGGGGCTTTTCAGAGGCATATTGGAGATGCCATAATGTGTCCTAGGCAGCTGCTAGTTGCATTTTTGCACAGTTCTTGGCAGCAATGTGCACCAAAAGGGATAAATATATCAATTTCTTGACAACAGCCATGGAGCATATATCTGTCATGCAAAAGTTCTGTGCCATTGTTAAATTCCTCCATGTCCTTGGTGCAATAGACTACAGCCACATCCCATTTAAAACCCCCGTTGTTTCTGATGATGAACTGTCCATCAATAGGAAGGGGTCACCATTGCTCAGTTGCCAGGTAGCATGCTGTACAGATGGCCTCATTACTAATATCACGACAACATACCCCAGTGTCCGTGATGCAGCAATTTGTATGTCCTGAGACCTGCTTTCCAACGTGATAAGATACAAGAGGGGATTCTACTAGGCAAGCACATGATCACTGCTATATAAAAGCAGTAGCCAGACATTGAAAAGGAAGAAAAATGGCCACATTTTCCTTCTCTTCCCCCTAAAAACAGGTAACTGCAGTTATCCACTTGAGCCTTGGCTTATGACACCATTCAGATCTCCATCAGTACCTGCTGGGGCTGCATACAACAGAGCCCAGACCATGACACAGAACATCATCAAGCAACTGTTTGGCATGCTGAAAGCATGATGTAAGATTCAGATGTCTGGGCAGATCCAAAGGTGCACTTCAATACACACCAGAAAAGGCATCATAGATGGTCACCATGTGTGCCATGCTGCACAACAAGATAACATCAAACCATGGTGGCCTACCAGCTGCAGGTGTGGGTGACTGAGCCCAAGAAACCCAGATATCTGATGTGGTGCTGTCACAGGATGATCCGAAGGACACAGGGGTGAGGAGAAATAGGTGTAGTCAAAGAAAGATATGGGCATATGTGCTAGCTCAGGTAACACAGCAGCATCTGACACACAGCTTTGAGTCATGACAAGACACATGTATAACAGTACTCAGACTAAACAGTGATGTTCAGATAGTGTTGCCCCACATGAGCAGCACAGTGCATGCACAATGGAATGAAACCGTTAGCTGCTCACACTGATCATCATACACAGCAGAGGTGTATGACTTGCCTGTAAGACCCTTAACACAAAACTCAGCAAGGAACACATCTGGATGTATACAGAGGAAACATCACCAAGAATCTCTCTACAAGGTACATTACCAACAAGACCAGACTGACATGTGTTGCATGCAGGAGGTGTGCACAACATAAGGTGCTGTTGTACAGGTAGGATGTCATCCTACAGATAACCAGCATGGGAAGGTAGCCATAAAATAACCAGTACCCCCAATAAATCTAGGCCCATGCAGTGTATGGGGATGTATCAGCACAAACATAACCCAAATGCAGGGGTTGTACACTAATGGGGATGCATCACCCATAGCAAAGTGATGTCTAACAGTGTAGTACAACACACCAAACACCATACTGTAAAACATCCCAAGGACACACAAAAAAAATAATAATAACAGAAACAAGTTTCACTTGACATAGCTGACATGGACTGCCACACATAAGGCAATGCTTTGTTGCACAAGTTATTGCTGCAAAATGAGTCAGTTAGAAGTAAGAACATGTTCAATTATGCAGAGCATCAATGACATTCAGTATGCATCAGCCATGGGAAATGAAGCAGTGTTTGGAAATAGAGCAGTGCAGGTATATATGTTTGTGGAATCAAGTAGATATAAAAGGCACACATGAGAAGTACATGTCAGCAAGAGGGTATCAAAGGGAAACTGGTCCAGAGAAGTGCATTTAATGCTGAGGGTGAGGCATGTGCAGTACCATACTGAAATTTCATAAGTAACACAGGTATGCATACAGAGCCATACCTGTGCATGTGAGAATTTCAGGCAATGTCATGTGTGATGCAACAGTCAGTGCTAGAGGATTAAGATAACATGCTGTTAATCATGATTAACATGCTGTTAATCATGAAAACACTTCCCATATGTCAACTAGCAAGAGCTATAAACATAGATGCATGGAGATTTCACACAGAGCATTATTGTCATCTATAGCTGTGCTAACATACCAATGACAAATATATACTACATATTACAATTTGGATCTAGTCACCTAGGTCAAGTAACTGATCAGCAATACACTTTGTCATCACGTATTTGGGAAACCATCTACATATTTATTAGTAAGTGGTGAGCACAATGATCATCATTGCCACAGGGTCAGAATGACATAACATCCCTACTTTGTATCTCTAAAGAGCAGGTCATAAACTCGCTCTCTAAGGCAAAAACACAGCATCAATGGGATCTGACAAAATCCCAGGCTGTGTCATGGGCTCAAACAAGAATTAGCATCAACATTGCCTACTGTTTTCAATCATAGTCTACATACGTGTTTCATCCCATCTGAATGGAAAACAGCCACCATTATCCCCCTGCACAAAGGTGGTGCTTCTACTGACCCTGAGAACTACAGAGCTTATCGACAAAGATATAAGTAATCTCCAAACACTAGATACTACCCAGTTTGGATTTGTCAGGGGGAGATCATGCTTGTTAAACCTGGTGGACTTCTTTGAGACAGTCACAAGGGATGAGGGGAAATCTGTGCATGCAGCCTACCTAGATCTGGCCAAGGCATTTGACACTCTCTCTTACACAGACATCATTGACAGACTCCCCCAGCAAGACATCAACCATTATATCATAAGGTGGGTTGTGAATTGGCTCTCTAATTAGAACCCATACAGTCAAAATAGGAGAATCCACCTCCAATAGCAGACGCATTACCAGTGGTGTTCCACAGGGATCAGTCCTGGGACCTCTACTATTTGAAATCTATTTCTCCAAAGTACAAGCTAAAACCAAGGGATTGTGACAAAGTTGGCTGACAACAGTAAACTGGGTGTAGTCATTGAATCTCCAAACAATGTCAACATCCTTCAAGAAGGTCTTACTCAAACAAATGATTGGTGCTCAAGTCTTGGCCTCAAACTCAGTGCAAAAAATGTATTATCATCCCTTTCAATAAGAGCAATTTTCATGTAAATTACCACATCAATGGCAATACTCTAAGTACGTACTCAGTGGTGAGAGATCTGGGAACTCAGGTTGACAGCAACCTTGCCTTTGATCACCATGTCTCCAGATTAATAAGAAGAGCATTCTATATGGCTCACCTCATAAGTAAGGGCATTGCCTTGAGAAAAAGTGAAGTTATCACCTCCCTGTACTCTTCACTCATTAGGACAATAATTGAGTACAATGTTCCTTTTGGCATGTCCCTTTAAAAGTACTTGCAGCAAATGCAGAAACCACAATGGTTCCTCACAAATAAAATTCAAGGTCTACAGCAGCTATCCTATGTTAATTGGCTGAAATCGCTGTCACTTTATTCTGTTTCATACAGACTACTCAGAGGTGATCTCTGCATTGCATTTAAATTGATCTCTGACCTTGCTTTATTGGAAATTCTGCACATCCACATGTCAAATGGCATACTGATTACTCATTTTAAACACCTAAACCTGGTAAGTGACATCAATAGAACCTACTGGAGGGACAGATTTGTCTCCCAGAGGTTACCACACCTTTGGAACAGACTCCCTCTTCACATCAGACAGAGCACCTCATTTGTCCTCTTCAAACACAATCTGGATGATTAGATGGGTAACCGTACATTCATCCCAGAGGTTCCACCTGTGTCCTTCTTGGACAGGGGCAATAGGTGCTGATCATGGTAACAAGGGAAAAAGTTGGCTAGACTTGTAAGGGGCCTTGGGTCATTAGCCTAGTAACTTCCTATGATCCAATGATCCTATGACCAGGTCACACTTTGGATCAACTGTCAGTGTTACTCTAACACAGTCGAAGGCACCCATGCTGATGGCTCACAGGTCAGTCCTGGCTGGGCCTTTAGTGTCATGAAACACTTGGCCCATGGTGCTCTTATGAAGAGCTGAATGTGGTGTCACTAACATTTTGAGACATAGTCTGGATAGGAGCAGTAGTGCAATGTGTCTGTCTGGAAGTGACTGCTGGGCTCACAGTTAAGTGATGAACCGCAGATGTGCATGCACATTTAGGTTCATAGGTTCATAGGTAGGTACTAGGCTATGGGCCCTGGGGCCTATACAAGCCTAGCCAAAAAGGTACCCTGGCTTTCGCCACCCAGGAAAATTATTTTCCTGTGCCCCTGTCAAGCAGAACCACAGAAGTGATCCCTGGGATGAATTTCCTATTACCCATCAAATCATCAAGATTTTTCTTGAATAGTGTTAATGACGAGGTCTGTTTGACAAAGATAGGTAGTCTGTTCCAGAGTATGGGAAGTCTCTGGGACAGGAATCTATCCCTCCAGCATTTTCCATTTATTGTGGTGACAAGGTTTAGGTCCCTAGAGTGTGTAGCTCGGAGGGAATGGGATTTCTTTAAGTGGAGCATGTCCAACAGCTCTGGGTTTGACATAGCTTTGTATGTTAGGCAGAGATCGCCTCTGAGTAGGCAATATGCGACGGAGTAAAGCTGGAGTTTTTTGAGACGGTCTGCATAAGGCATCTGTTTGAGGTCAGTAATCCTCTTTGTGAGGTATTTTTGTGGCCTTTCCAGTTATTGTAGATGTCTTGTGAGGTACATACCAAAAGGGGTGTTGTACTCTATAATGGGTCTAATGAGTGATGAGTAGAGGGGAACAATTACCTATTTTTTCTGGATGAGAATCCTTTTGTAATGAGATGAGCCACGTAGAAGGATTTCTGACTACTGTGGTGATGTGATTATCAAAGGAGAGACTACTGTCCACCTATGTCCCAAGGTCTCTTATCACACTTTTGGTGTTAAGTAGACTACCGCCTATGTGGTAGTTCATGGGTACAGAGTTTTTACAAAAGGGGATGACAATGCACTTTTTGGCATTGAGCTTGAGACCATGTCTTTGACACCAGGCATCTGTCTCAGTGAGGCCCTTTTGTATGATGTCCACATTGTTAGGAGTTTCAATTATGGCTCCTAGTTTGCAGTCATCTGCAAATTTAGTTAGCCAAAGACCTTCTGTGTTAGCCTGTACTTCAGAGAAGTAGATACCAAACAGGAGAGGACCCAGGACTGAACCCTGTGGTAGTCCACTTGTCACTGTTCTGAAGTCTGATTTCGAGTCTGCTACTTTCATGGTGTCAGTTCTGTCAGTAAGCCAGTTGGCAACCCATCTTGTGACATAGGGATTTATACCTAGTTTAGTGAGTTTATCTATAATTCCAGAGTGGAGGATGGTGTCGAACGCCTTGGCAAGATCTAGATAGGCTGTGTGAATCACCTTACCCTCTTCTATGGCTTTGGTGACTACTTCAATGAAGTCTATCAGGTTTAGGAGACATGATCTGCCTTTTACAAACCCAAACTGTGTGGGGTCCAGAGTTTGGAGATCTCCAATGTCTTTCTTTATGAGTTCCATGATGATATGTTCCATGGCCTTGCAGACGTGGCTCGTCAGGCTAATGGGGTGGTAGTTCCCATGTTCTGTTGTGGCCTCCCCTTTGTGGAGTGGGATAACTGTCACGGTGCGCCATTCAATGGGCACAAAGCCTGAGGTGAGGCTATGATTGAACATGGTACTTAGGTAGAGTGCCAGTTCATTCTGTAGTTCATGTAGAAGGCAGCCTGGGATGTTGTCAGGTCCCATGGATGCTGTGTTCTTGGCTTTGGAGAGTGAAGTTTTTACCTGTGCTGCCATGATTACAGGAACTTTGTATTCTTCCGTTATAAAGATGGGCCCTTTAGGGGGTGAGAGGGGGGTAAAGTTAGCACTGAACCTATCTGCCAGGATGTTGGCAATATCAGTTGGTTCTGTATATTTAGTGTCATTGTGCTGTAACTCAGAGCAGATCTGAGTGTTGCCATTGAGATTTTTGACATAGCTATAGAATGCTTTATGGTTGTCTTTAGAATCGGTGGCAATTTTGTTTTCATAACTAGCTTTGGAGGATTTTATGAGGGATCTCAGCTTCTTGCTGAGGCTGACCAGGGAGTTCCTCCAATCGTGGGATTTTACTCTTTTGTGCAACAGTTTCTTTCTTCTGTTGTAGAGTTTGTTTATGGCAGAAGACCACCAGATTGGCTTTCTTTTTTTGGAGGATAGCATCTTGGTTCTGTTAGGGATAGCACGATCCATGCACTCATGTAAGTGCTTATAAAGTGCATTTGTGTAGGATTCAGCAGTCGTACCTCTATTGTCCATCTGAATGGGTGTCGTGAAGTTTGCCACTTCTGTCTTAAGAAGTGTGAAGTTGGCTTTGGAGAAATTATTTAAGGTTGTTTTCCTAATGGGGGTGGGGGCGGGATGTGGATGTCTAGGGTGATTAGCTTGTGGTCGTATCTGACCAATGAGGAGCTGACCTCTGGTGTGTAACACCGGTCACCCATGTTGGTGATGACCAGGTCTAGGATATTGATGCCCCTGGGGGTGTGTGGATAAGTTGATCCAAAGCGCTGGAATTGATGATTTCCAGAAAACATTGAGCAAAAGAGTTGGTACATGAGTAGTTTTCCCAGTTAATGGTAGGGTAGTTGAAATCACCCATTATTTGAGTGTTGGGTTGTACCTTAATATTTTCCAGTGTATCAAGAAAAGAGGAGTGGGAATCCTGGGGGATGGTGGGGGGTCTGTAGCAAGCTACAATCTGGATTGCGGTTTTGCCCAGAGTTAGTTGAACTTGGATAATATTGGATGCATTATGCTGAGCAACTAGCTTGGAGGTGTGGATATAATTAACGAATATGGACACGCCTCCACCTTTAGTGTTTCGGCCCGGGTTTGGTGGCCGAAAGGTGTGGTATGAATTATAGCCTGGTAATGCAGGGGTGCTCTTTGGAGCTTTGAACCAGGTCTATGTCACTGCACAGATGTCAATGTTCTCCATTTTAAGGAGTGCCTTGAGTGAGTGCATTTTGAGGTTAAGACTTCTAGCATTGAGTAGCATTACCCTCAGATTTTGCTTGCTTGTACCTGTTACAGTGATTAATTTGTCATTTGAACCTTGCCTAAAAAAGGCACTATAGGGGTGGCAAGATCCTTTGCCAGTATCCTGAATCCCAAGGGTGACAGGTGCAGGGCATCTCTGGCAAAGCAGCGTGGTCTGTCGATCATGTCATCCCAGGCAGATAGATACTGAATTCCCTTAGAATGACACCAGAAGCTTAGCCAATTGTTAAAGTTAATCATTTTGTCCTTCTACTGTGGTGTCATTCTGGGTGATGGCAGGATGCTATTCAGTGCTAGGTTCATACCGGCCTGGGCTACAAGATCGGAGAGCTCCTCCATGTCTCTTTTCATGTAGTCCAGGGAGGTATGTCTAGGTCATTCACACCAACATGGACAATGACAGAGTCATATTTGTATTTGTTGTGGAGTGACCTGAGTGTGTGCATTATGTGGTGGATCCTGGCACCTGACAGGCAGCTGACAGTAACTTTTTCCTTGTTTAGCCTGGTGAGTGGAACATCAGTGTGCCTGACAATAGAGTCACCTATGACTAGAGTGTTGGGTATGTTATGCCTTATGGGCTGTAGTTGAGTGGCACACTGAGTATGTGGGCTATGTGTCATTTGGATTGTGTTGGGTGGTGGAGGTCACTTGCATTTCTGCTTTGGAGGTCTCTGTTGTTTGGGCAGATTTTTACTGAGAGCCTCCGTGAACATAGGTGTGTGTTTTGTGGTTCTGTGTGTGTGTTTTGGTGGTGTAGGTTTTGAGGGACTATGTGATGAGTGTGGTGCGATGCAAGTGTTTACCTTCTCCTCTTGACTGTCTAGGCCAGTCTTTGGTGAAGAGAACTTTGCTTCCAGTTTGGCTATATAAATGCATCTCTCACAGGTCATAGCATTGGGTGGTAGGAGGAGAGGGTTGTCTGTGTACATGAGGCAATTGCTGCATTGTCCCAAGATGCCCAGATTCATCAGGTAGTCAGGAGAAAACACCAGGACCTTTAGACATGCCTGAATAGGTGCTTATTTATTAAGTACTAAAAACTGTTTTCCTCTAGACAAGTGAGGAAAGTTGAGTGCTGTAGTAATTTGTAACTTATTTAGTGCTTACCATGAGTTCTGAACAAGTGCTGAGATCAAAGAAACAGATGAGTGCTAAAACTAAAAAGCTGGCTAGTTGCAAGGGAAATGTTGACAAACAGACTTTATGGCACCAGGAATAGTTTAACCCCAGTTAAGTGCGGGGGGGGGGCTTAGGAGTTCACAAACAGTCCTGGACACAGCAGATCTGTATCTGACCTGCCACAGAAAAGGGGGGAAGCAAGCTTAGAATTTTTTTCCAGTAAAGTGGAAATGGAGAAAGCTGGAACAGAAGTTAATTCAACGTTAAGAATCTGAGTGGGTTGGCCTTCACAAATGAAGTACAGACACTACTGTCTAAAGGTCACGTGGGGATCTAATGAGACAAGTATTGCCTCTCCCCACTGGAGGTAATCTGCTCGGTATGGTCAGGGCACATAACATCCAGTTCATACTATGTCACTGCTCTAGCACTGCTATAACAAGGCTTTCAACAGAGAGTCCAACAGATACCACTCTCTCATGCTGTGCAGTCAGTGCTGCCATGAACTCCCCATGCATGTAACACTGGGCTAGTAATACAGCACTGCTCTAGCACAGCCATAGCAAGGCTTTCGAGAGAGTGTGCAACAGATACCACACTGTCATGATGTGCAGCCAATGCTACCATGACCTCCCCATGCATGTAACACCTGGTTAGTACTACAGCACTGCTCTAACACTGCAATAACAAGGCTTTCAACAGAGTGTGCAACAAATATTACACTGTCATGCAATGCAGTCAGCGCTGCCATGACCTCCCTGTACATGTAACACTTGGTTTGTACTACAGCACTGCTCTAGCACTGCCATAACAAGCCTTTCAACAGAGCATGCAACTGATACCACACTGTCATGATATGCAGCCAGTACTGGCATGACCTCCCCATGCATGTAACACCTGGTTAATATACAGCACTGCTCTAGCACTGCTGTAACAAGTCTTTCAACAGAGTGTGCAAAAGATACCACATTGACATGCTGTGCAGTCAGTGCTGCCATGACCTCACCATGCATGTAACACCTTGTTAGTACTATAGCACTACTATAGCACTGCCATAACAAGGCTTTCAACAGAGTGCGCAGCAGATACCATGCTGTCATGCGGTGCAGCCAATGCTGACATGATCTCCACATGCATGTAACTCCTGGTTGGTAATATAGCACTGCTCTAACACTGCCATAACAAGGCTTTCAACAGAGTGTACAACAGATACCATACTGTCATGCTGTGCAGTCAGTGCTGCCATGACCTCACCATGCATATAACACCATGTTAGTACTACAGCATGGCTCTAGCACTGTTGTAACAAGGCTTTCAACAGAGTGTGTAAAAGATACCACGCTGTCATGAAGTGCAGTCAGTGCTGCCATGACCTCCCCATGCATATAACACCTGGCTAGTACTACAGCACTGCTCTAGCACTGCCATAACAAGGCTTTCAACAGAGCATGCAACAGATACCGCACTGTCATGCTGTGCAGCTAATGGTGCCATGACCTCTGCATGCCTATACTCCTGACCATCATGGAACACATACAGCTGGTGTACTACATGACAGGTGGCATGGGTAAGTGCACAAAGGTCAGAGCCATGGCATTGCGGTGAATGTTTATGTGCCTGTAATAGTAACTGGATATCCTATGACATACACCTATGCACATCAGCTGCAGTCCCACATGTAGCCTGATGGACAGTATTAATCTGTCACGAGGAGTCACCATCTCTACCAGACTCTACATAGATAGCAGGTTATGGTCATCATCATGTCCATCATCTGATGTCATCACATCATGAGAATGGCTGGTCACATTATGCTCCTTAATGTAGGCTACACCATGCGCCACATTTATGTCCCCTTCAAGACTGAACAATGAACCAAATGCAGTGTCCTATGTGCCAATGGCCATACTATCAAAGTAAGGCATATAACATACCACTTCAGAAATAGTGGATGGGCTACTAGAGGAGGCAGGTAGTAGACATGATGCAAAAGGAGACATGAAATGTCACATACATTCACACAAGTCAAAAGATGCAGCATAGTATTGAAATTTTGAACAACTACATAACTACAGTGCTTTTCATGATATGGATTTACCAGGCTATCATGGCTGTTGGTGGTTCAGGGATCATATAAACCTGATATATGCCCTGTTATTTACATATCAAGCAAATATGACATAAAATATCAATGCAATTACTAAAACCTACCTGACAAGTCCTCCTCTGATTCCACCACCGGTGGAGATGATTAAAATGCCACTGTCATGCAAAAAGATAAACATGTACCACTCAGTAGTAAGGAGATATAAGGCATCATGTAACATACCATGTGAGGTATACCCAGTGTTGCCAGACATTCCTATTTGAGTGGGACTGTCCTAAGATTAGCAGCCCAATCCCAAGTCCCACACTGCCAGTTAAAATCCAGGTGAAACAGCCTCCGCTTTGTGAATTTTGATTGGCTCGTATATTGGTATACGGGCCAATCATAAATCACAAAGTGGAGCCACTTCTGTTCAATGTGGAACAGCATGCAGTGTAGGTAAGATAGCATGCCATAACACTTATCCACAGCAGGTGTGCTGTCATAGACATGACACAGTAATGCTACTGTAACATAAGCATATAATTTGGTAAGAATTATGAATGAATGCCTTTCAATGAAAATTGGTGTATACTACTCTGTCTGTGAACATCAGACATACCTGTATGTCCTGGAACACCTGCTTCAGTACTTTCACTGATGGAGGCAAGGGACATCATTATTTCATAAGGGAAGGCAATGTTGGCCTACCTCCAGTTGCATACCTCACCCTCACATAGTGGTGGAGTCTGTTGGCTGCATGGAGGATTATGTCAGGGCAATGTTGCTGCAAGACCTTCTTGATTGTAGTGTGTCCATCTACAGCATTAAGATCTATCTATATTTTCTTTCTCCACACAATTTGTCTGTCCATATGAGCAGGTTCTGGCCATGCTTTCACAGAGCCTCTAAAATTATTTTGTTTTCATGATGTGAAAAACTGTCCCTCCTATTTTGGCTGAAAATCTGAAAGACAGGGTGATATGCACATCTTATATTTTATATATGGGTTCACATACTGGCATGTCACTTTTCAAAGCATGTGTCAAATTAATGCCACACATCTCAGTTATATTGCACAGCTATGCAAAAAATCTGTGTCATGAATACCACTGTCATATACCGATATTCAAAATGATCATAAAATCACATCTGAATAGCTGATGCATATAATCTAATATCATCAACATACATGTGCACAGCTATCGAGCCATTCAACAAGTTCGTATATGTTGTATTTGCAGAAGTGGGACTTTAACCCATGTCAGTCAATATTATGGCAAGTGAGGGCCAAAAACCTATCCAACATGCCACAATTTTAGTGGTGCAAGAATTGTGTTTCCACAATTACTTGCACATCCAAATACACCTATCAATTCTACCTCAAGCATATAAGAAGCATCGCAAACATTATCGCAGTCCTTGGCCAAGAGCATCACAAATGTGATCATTAGGATACAGTTAACAGCACAACTGCTGAAAATTTACAGAAACAAGGCAGTAAAACATCAGCTTATGAAAATTACTACTTATACAGTCATGGCAACATTTAACAACAACAGACAAAGTAAATTCCAAGCCAGCCTGATTTTGCCCAAATCCCACTGAATGTAGTCACAGCTACCTCTACATGATTAAGCATCAGACAGTATCCATAAATCAGTCCCTGAACATACAACTTGCAGACAACCCTGTAACTTGTTGTTCTACACAAACCTACTTCAGATTTTATAGGTTAACTTGCAGTACCTACTGATACAAGCAGATTTCATCCATACCTGTAGTTCATCAGGGCTGGTTTGTCTGTAGCCATACAACTGCATATGGTGAGACCTCTGTGATAATGATAGCCATGTAGTGATCTATCCCCATCCTTTATGTAACAGGCATATTGTGTAATGCAGAGAATTTTACAAAACATACACATGAAAATATGTTGCAGTGGTTTTACATAGAACACTATGAACATTGGTAAGCGATAATAGTATTTCACCACAGCAATACAAACAGGTGACAGTTTACTTTTGCAAGAGAGTGTTCAGCCAGCTATGTCTCACAGTAAGGTTAGCTAAGTGCACACAGCTTTTATTTACTGTTCGCATCATACATAAGTAATGAGGATCATTAGTATTCAGTGTTTCAGAATCCCAGTAGTGAATGTCCATGTAAGTTCTCGACTCTTGGCTCAGCATACATGTACAGTGCTCAGTGCAACTGCCCAATAGGTATCAATATAGTAACATTCCTTATCCTCTTATAGTGGTGGAGTCTGTTGGCTGCATGGAGGATGCCCTCCTATAATGTGCTGCCATCCTATATGTGCCAACTTTAAAATGCAATATTGATACATATTTTTAACATACCATTGCTACCTGCAAACCGAGTTGGACCTCAGTTAGCATTTTTTGAAAGGTGTTTGAAAAAAGGCTTCTATAACCGTACAGAGGATGTCAACCAAAAGGAGCCTTTGGTGAGTCTGAGCATCAAACTAGACAGAAAAGGAGACAAATCAGATGCTTACTAGCTGTGCTGGACATGAGCAGAGGATGCCAGCATTCCCCAGGAAGTTTGTGATGATCAACATATCGAACCTGATAGAGAGGGAGCACTGTTGACAAACTAGGATCTACTAGACTGATGTGCAGTTTCACCACCACTATAGTGATCTACACCAACGAGATGCAGAGGATCTTCACTGGGGGGGTCACAGAGGTCTGATGCTAGCCACCTGATAGCTACAGTAAGTTACATAATCTACACCTTAATACCTACCTTATCACATATGTATGTAGCAAGCATATGTGCTTAACTGATGCATTGTGTTTCAAGTATATTCCACGAATATCTGTAATGCTAATATTAATTTAGATGAAACAATAATACATTTTAGTGTTGATGTATTATGAAGTTATCCACAAGTATTCTTGGTCAGTGTAAACATTATGCAGGACTGCCTACTATACCTGTATATTAATAAGGACTTCACACAGAGCATTAGTACTGTTATTCTATAATATATGGTTTTAAAACATTTAAAGCAAAGTTATGTTCATTAGCTCATCTAGTTAACCAGTTTAGTACAGTGAGTGTTGTTTGCTTATCCAGCCATCGGATCTCAGTAGAGCCTGTTTTAGATACATTCTTGGCAGTAGTTCATTTAATATTGCACATCACATATGGAAGATCTATAGTTCTTTGGTAACTTATATGGTACAGATTTTTACACATCTAGTATGGCTGTGGTGCACTGATGCGTATAACATGTAGGCAGTGAATAACTATGCATTTCTCTTTTAACCACTAATCTTCTAGAAACATCATACACTATTCTTATGTTAATACTGATGCAAGTTTAAGTTTCACAGCAGTATTTTTAATTCAGGACAAGGACAACCACAAAGTATTCTTTAGCTACATCTGCAACTGCAAAGGCAATGCACAATTGTGTGCAGATCTAATTGTAAATGGAGTCACCTATACTGAGTCAGAAGATATAGTTAACCTCCTGGCTGATAAATTCAGCTCCAACTTTACCCCTCTCTCCCACTTAACCTTCCCTCAGGAAATACCATCAAATATAACTCCCCCTACTATCACTAGGGAACAGGTCCATAATGCTATTTTTAAGACCAAGAACATTGCATCAATGGACACAGACAATATCCCAGGATGCCTTCTAAATAGAATGAAACATGACTTATCAGGGCCTCTGGAAATACTGTTTAACTGTAGCCTCCAAACAGGCTGTGTGCCTCATGAATGGAGAAAGGCAACAGTCATCCCTCTGCATTGGTACATATGTATTTTGAGGTGCACTATGGCTAGTATGCATTCCTATACTGTTTATCATTTCACCTTCACCTGTGTTGTACAGTCTATATGAGTGCTGTCTTTGTGCCTTACCTTTCATTTATGTGCATCACCGACCTTTGTCATGTGATATTCGTTATATGTTTTCACCTGCTCTTTTGCCTACTTCATCTTTCTGTGTGTTTTCCATTCCTTTTATTTTCCAGGAAAAAAAAAATTGAACCTATTCCCATAAAAAAAAAAATGCCCATACCCCTCTGCCTCTCGCTCTGACCTTGCTATTCCATCATATTGCTTGTATTCCCCTCTTCTTTACTCTCACCACACAACTGCTTTTCTATATCCCTATTTCCCTGGGTGTGTGCATCACTTGTGTTTCCCACATATGTCCAGCACCCATTGTTACTTACTGATAGCCATGGCGAAGTGGCTGTGATTGCCTTTATGATATTCATTGTCTGAATATTTTTTTTCTGACCTTAATGGGTTCCCTTATAACTGGTGAAAAGTTATCTTTCCTTTTTATTTTTACTTCATTCAGTCCATCCTCTATCAACTTGACTGGATATTGTCTTTCATTGAACATTTGCTTTAAAAAGAGACCCCTTAATCAAATATCCTATCTTCTGATGTTACACAGGAAAATCCAACAAACTGTCCTTTATTATATCTCATTTTATTCTATGTGCATGCCCACTAGGATAATGTAAGTATGAACTGCTAAAAATGGGTATCCTGAATATTTTTGATATGAGTTTATCCTACTCTTGATCATTGTGTAGGTACACATCCAGGACGTCTATTCCGATATTTGACAATTGCTATGTAAAACTTAAAAATGAAGTATTTTCAAAATACAAATAAATAAATACATAAATAATTTTATTTTGATACATCTCTCTTCCTTCAAATAAACATTTCATTAAGGAGTCCTATCTATAAATGTATGAATTCATTCTAGATAAAATTAAGAACCCGCTCCTATTCCTACCTACACAAAATTAAGGTTGCAAATACTGTGGCTATGGCAGCTCTCGTAGCCTTCCAAATTTTGTTTAATATATTCTCCTTCAAACACAAACAAATATTGCTTAAAAACAATTCCATGTATCCATAAACTCTGTTTCATTTGGAAAATGTATTTTGTATCCAACAATAATTCTCTAAACCATTCCATACACAACATTTTGTGCTATAGCAGTGAAAAACTCTTTATATCTACTCTTACCAATATTAGTTCTCTGGCCTCCTTCATAAATGTCAACAGGTCACAAAATACTACAAAATCTCTAAGAACATGTGAAACACCTTCATAATACCCTTTATTTTTGAATCGACAGATACTGTGACCGGTTGCGTTTTACTACCTTTAGGTTCATAGATGTTTACTAGGCTAACAACCACTAGGGCTCTTATAAGCCAAGTTTTGCAACCCAAATGTTAAGCAGAAATGTAATTTATATAGAGGTGATTTACTGACTACCTCTGTTCACCAGCAACATAGGCATCACACCAGGGGTGAATTGCCAATTATCCATCCATTGGTCCAAGTTTCACTTTATTTATTTTTATTTTATTTTTTTTTATTTTACATTTGTTGACCGGGCTAGTCTAGCTGGATATATTTCCATTTTCAGTAGAGGCCCGGAGAGAAAAGCTCCACATAAAACATAACAAAGAGACATGATAATAATAAACACATAGAAAACAAAGAAAAGAAAAAAAAATTGTAATAAAAATTGGTAATAATAATAATAAAAAATGGTGAATAAGATCAATAAAAATTAAGGCACATAATCAATAGTAGTCATGACTAGAGTTAAATCAGATTCAAAGCATCTTACTTAATACAAACAGGCTATATCACTTATATCAGGAATGCTGCTTCACATAGATAGGGTACCTTTTCAAAAGAACTTAATTAATTGAGAAACATATCTGTTTCTCCAACATGTCCTATTTATTTTGCAAGCAAAATTTAGGTATTTTAATCTAGTAGTGCTGATGCTGTTTGTTTTGTGGATGTGCAAAAAGTTAATCAAGACAGGGTTTGGAGATATCTTGTATGCCAGAGAAAGATCAGCTCTCAGAAATCTATATAACAGTGAGTGAAGAGAGAGGGCTTTGAGATAATCAGAGAAGGACATTGTGTTTACTCCCTGTATTCTTTTCGGATGTTACAGTTGCATGTGTCTGGTCAGGTACATACCAAAGGGGGCATGACGGGTCTGATGAGGGCAGAATACAGTGATGTGATGATATCTCTGGACCTAAACGACATGCCCTTGCTTATAAAATGAGCCACATAGAAGGATTTCTTTACTAACTTGGACATGTTGGCTAAAGGCTAAGTTTCTACCTACATGAGCTCCCAGACATTGACCAGTGAATTAACTTTTAGGGGTGTTTTATTGATGATGTAGTTACCCATGATGGCTGGCTTCCCAAATGTCACTATAATGCATTTCTTGATATTGTGTTTTAAGCCATGGCTCTGACACCAAGCATTTGTCTGTGTCAGATTTTTCTGAAGAATGTTCTCTTCTTGGGGGGAGATTCAATGACTGCTCTCAGTTTGCAATCATCTGTGAACTTGGTTAGCCAGAGACCTTTGTCATTGGTCCACCACACTCTCAAAACTTATATGTAGCAACTCTAATATTGCCATTATTAAGAGAAAAGAGAATATTATGGGAAATGGTCATCTTAGACCTGATATATGTAAGTCTGTTCTTTCAGCTATTCAGTCTCCATGTTTTGGGACTTACTATAGCAGGCCCCAACATTTCAAATGATGACCTTGCAAAGTCATCAAGCATCCATTTTAGATTCAATTTACTTATGTACAATTTGAGTTGTATCAACATTTGACTTCAATTGACCATTTTAGCTGGTAAACAACTAAAACCCTTTATTAAACAGTTCCTTATACACATCTATGATGCTTTTTCATCACTACAATTTTACTTACATACACACACACACACACACACACACACACACACACACACACACACACACACACACACACACACACACACACACACACACACACACACACACACACACACACACACACACACACACACACACACACACACACACACACACACACACACACACACACACACACACACACACATATACATACATATACAATTAATATTATTGTTCTTTGTTTCAACATTGTTCAAAGTCAGATCTTCAACTTCCCTAAAAGCTTGATCTAACGTGTCATCGGACTTATTAGTCATTACCAATACGTTTTTGCACATTTTTCCTTTTTTGCTCTTAGGCTTCAAATAATTTGACAGCTAATCCTACTGATGACTCCTTTTTCTGTGCCTGGTCTGTTGGACCTCTGCAGTTGTGGCACCACCAAAAATCATGTTGTCAATCCCCCACATCAAAATTATCCAGTGCATCTAGAGGCATCATTTTATTTTTGTTCTTATTTTTACTGACTTCAAGTTCTACATTTCTCTTACCATTCATGTACCCTAGATGATTCATCTTCTTAGCAGATTGGACAAATGTTGATTTACCCTTGAAAAGGAGATAGGCTGACTTTCTGGTATATTGTTGCTTATCCACATGTATTGTTTTGATTTTATGTTTCTTCCTAGAGTTTATGTGCTCATCTGTTTTGCTGAAAATGATTTCATATTTTGTATCAAATGTTTTAAATACCAAATCATTGATAATATTACTGTTCACTCTCTCTAAATTTTTTCCAGATATCCTCTATAAGTTTGGTGTTATGTTTAATGAGAATCTCCATACATTCATGACATATCCTGTGAAAAATTAATTAAATTCATAATACAATGGTGCATCCTTCACAACTACATTTGCATACTTGAACATTCTGAGCCGCTTCAGGACAGTCTGTTGCTTTATCCATAAACAAAATCTAATCCATTTGAAGGTATTTATATTAAAGAATTTATATTTGAAATCCCACATTTCTTTGCATATGGTACACGTACTTGCTAGCATCTGAAATCTCTGCATAAGGAAACATCCATAAAAAACTTCTCCAAAGCCAACTTCATGCTACTCAGGTAAGAAGTGACAAACTTCATGGCACCCATGCAGACGGGAACTGAAAGTTCAACTGCCGAATACTATACTAAAGCACTATATGAGCACATCTACTCGTGCATGAATCGTGCCATCCCAAATAGAACCAAGATGCTTTCCTCCAAAAAAAGAAAGCCAATCTGGTGGTTCCCTGCCATAAACAAACTATACAACAGAAGGAAGAAACTGTTGCAGAAAAGAGGAAAATCCCAGGATGCAAAAAACTCCCTTACCAGCCTCAGTAAGAAGCTGAGCTCCCTCATAAAATCCTCCAAAGCTAGCTACAAAAATAAAATTGCCAAAAATTCCAAAGACAGCCACAAGGCATTCTATAGCTATGTCAATAATTTAAATGGCAATGCTCAGATCTGCTCTGAGCTACAACAGAATGGCATTAAATGTACTGATCACAAGGACATTGCCAATATCCTGGCAGATTGATTCAGTGTCAACTTCACCCCCCCTCTCACCCCCTAAAGGGCCCGTCTCAATACCGAAAGATTGTCAAATTCTGGTAATCGTGGCCACACAGGTAAAAAATGCACTTTCCAAACCTGAGAATACAGCATCCATGGAACCAGACGACACCCCAAACTGTGTACTACATAAACTATAAACTGAACTGACACCTCACCTGTGTCATTTTTAATCATAGCCTCACCTCAGGCTTCGTTCCCAATGAGTAGCACACAGCTACAGTTATCCCACTCCATAAGGGGGGATCCACCTTGGATCCTAGGGACTACCGTCTCATCAGTCTGACGAGCCTGACCTGTAAGGCCATTGAACATATTATCATGGAACTTATAAACAAAGACATTGGCAACCTTCAAACACTGGACCCTACCCAGTTTGGGTTCATGAAGGGCCGATCCTGTCACCTCAACCTGATTGACTTCTTCAAATCAGTCTCCAGAGCTGTGGACAAAGGTAAGGCAGTCCACACAGCCTATCTGGACCTTGCCAAGGCCTTGGACACCACCCCCACTTTGGAAATATTAGATAAACTTACTAAGCTGTGCATAAATCCTTATGTCACTTGATGGGTTGCCAACTGGCTTACTGACAGAACCCACATTGTAAAAGTAGCCGACTCCAAATCCAGCTCCAGACAAGTGACAAATGGAGTACCTCAAGGTTCAGTCCTGGGACCACCCTTGTTTGGCATCTACTTCTCTGAAGTACAGGCCAACAATAAGGGACTTTGGCTAATAAAGTTCACAGATGACTGTAAACTGGGAGCCATTATTGAATCCCCAAATGATGTGGATTCTACAAAAGGGCCTTACAGAAACAGATGCTTGGTGCCAGAGCCATGGGATCAAGCTCAATGCCAAGAAGTGTATAGTTATCCCCTTTAGGAAAAAACATGTAGCCATGAATTACCACATAGGTGGCAGTACACTAAACACTTAAAGTATAATAAAAGACTTAGGAACACAGGTGGACAGTGGTCTCACCTTCGATAACCACATCAGCACAACAGTCAGGAAATCCGTGGCACACCTCATCACTAAGGGATTTTCATCCAGAAATATGGAGGTCATTGTCCCACTGTACTCATCCCTCATTAGACCCATCATAGAGTACAATGCCCCATTTGGTATGTACCTCACAAGACATCTGCAACAATTGGAAAGGTTGCAGAAAGACCTCACTAAAATAATCACAGCCCTAAAGCAGATGCCCTATGCTGACTGACTAAAAAAACTTCAGCTATACTCTGTCGCATATCGTCTACTCATAGGCAATCTCTGCTTAACATACAAGGCCATGTCAAACCCAGAGCTGCTGGACATGTTACACTTAAAGAAAAAATCCCAATCCATCAGAGCCACATGCTCCAGGGACCTAAATTTTGTCATCACAATGAACAAAACATGCTGGAGGGATAGGTTCCTGACCCAGAGACTCCCCATACTCTGGAATAGACTGCCCATACATGTCAAGCAGAATACCTCCTTGGCACTCTTCAAAAGTAACCTTGACAACTTGATGGGAGATAGGAAATTTACCCCAGGGATCACGTCAGTCACCCTGCTAGACAGGGGTCCAGGGAAGTAAATATTATGGGAAGAAATAGCCAGTGAATTGTTATGGCTAGGGTTGTATAGGGCCTAGGGCTGATAGCCTAGTACCAACCTATGAACCTATATCTTAATAAACTTAATTGATGTATCTGAACTGCCTTGATTATTTGCATTTGTTGTACTACTCTCTCTGTGCTGAAATATTTCTGCATTATGTCTCTGTATCTCTGATTTTTTACTAGAACAATTGCATTGTGTCCCCTGTAATTTAATCGTTATGTTAGAATTTTCCGTTTTTTTTACTCTCCGATGTCACACATTATGATAATTGCTTCAAAAATTATGTCATCCACGTAGGCAGTTCATTCTGCTTTGACTTTAATTTACCTGGGTTATTCTCTACTTCTTCTCTAACAATGTACGCTGTTTCTCTTATAATATGATCCTGGGTATCCATGAAATTAGAATTTACCACTCAGAACATTCTACAAAAAACAATCATCAAAGTCATATATCTGGCACTTTGAATGCCAACAAATAATCCAGCAACACTCAATGCTGACCCAAAAAGATTGATTACATAATATTTTATTTAGTGCCTTGTCTATACACAAGACTTCTTCAGCACAAGCAACAACTGAACTGACTTTCATTTAAATTACTTCTTAGAACACATCACATGATCTATTTATTCCAATCATTCACTTCATAACTGAGCAGTGTAAATAAATACAAGAAAGTTTATTACAGTAGGAAAAATAATATTGCACTATATTCCCAAGGTAAATTTGATTGCAATACAGAGGGGTAGTGTCTATAGCAATTGTTTTGTCATGCCCTGAACTTTATACATGTAAAGCAGATAACTTTTAAAGAAACTTATATGCCAGCACAATTATGCTTCTCAGAAAAAGGATGTTCTAAATGCTTTAATAAATACAAATTTTGAAGGACACTAAACAAGGACATCATCTTTCAGCCCTGCTTTTCCCTCTAATTATGAGACCTTTTGCTAATTTTATTAGGTCAAATTTAGACATAAAAGGCATTAGCATAAATACAAATTTGGTTTCTAACATCCAGTTATTTGCTAATGACATTCTTCTGACATTGAGTGACAATGATAGTTCTCTTTCTGCTGTTTTTAAAGCGATGTATGTTTTCCAAAAAATCTGGTCTCTCCTTTAATGATAAAACAAAAATACTACCCATATATGCCAATATTGATAAGATAAATGATAGATTTACTAAATACATTGTCAAAGAGAGAAAATGAACTATTTAGGGATAATCATAACAAATAACATTAATAATATAATAAATTACAATGATACTAAAAGCATAATCCTTATAAAGAATCTAATAAATATACGGAGCAATTTTATCTTCATAATGGAAGATAGCCTATCTATAATCAAAATTATTTTTTGACCAAAAATTGTATATGTTATTCAGTCATTATTTTACCTCCATCTAAAACATGTAATAAATTTAAAACATTAATTTTAAAATGTCTTTGTTTTCCTAACAAAACAAGAATTGCCTTAAATAATTATATAAGGAACTGGAACTCAGGAGGGATAGGACTACCAGATCAAGAATTATATTCTTTATCATCAGTTATAAAAGCAATATCCTTTGGATAAATAATATTTACACAGCCAGGTGGAAAGAGTTTCTAGGACACCTTTTCATAAAATTTAAACATAACATAAACTCTAATCATAATCTTATACTACACAATAGTTTACATTGGTTGCTAAAAGATTAATTTTCAGAAAAGAGTCAACAGACAACTGACTTTTATTTTATTTCTACTATATTAAATACCTTTAGAAACTTAATTTATAGAAATCCAATACATAAGACATGGATTTTTCTTCTTTTCTCTACAGCAGCCACTCAAAATAATATTTTCACTTTAAAAATTATACATGGTGCTTACATTTAAAGAAAAAATCTGATATATTGGTTTCAATTAATGAATAATGAAAAACTGCATTCTGTTGATTATATCATAAGTAAATATGATTTAAGCAAATATATATGGTTGGATATACAATCTTGAAGACAATCTGTAGAGCCAAGGGTAATGGCACCAAGGGTAAGAGATCTTATCCTAAAATTAATTGGATGTTTAACATTATGAAAACAATGAAACACATTGGGAGAGGATCTCTTACCAAATTATACAAAGTGGTGAGGAAAGAAAAAGTTGCAATGACAATTATTGGAACTATTTTACTCAGATTAATAACAGACCTCCAGATGAAGAGGATAAAAAATATTTTTTTATCTTTGAAACAGACTTCTCTTAGATGAAAACTTTTTACTTGGAAAATTTTGCATAGATCTTTCTTCACATCTCATAAAATTGAATTAATGTTTAAAAAAAAGTAGGTTTATTGTAGATGTAAACAGGAGGTTAAAGCAGATTGGCAACACATTTTCTTTGATTTGTTGTACTTACACCTTATTGGAATAACATTATTTTTTACAGGCTTTATTTGATAACAATTTTGTTTTATCTAAGTCATTAATTCTTTTTAATACCTGTATTCCTGTTTGTGTTAAAAGAATGAAATACCATATTTTATGGTCCATTTTATCAATTGCGAGGGAAGTTATATTCAAGAATTGGAAGAATGAAGCTACACCCTCTTTCAAAGAATTCACAAATATTGCAACCAAAGTATGTAATCTAGAAATTATCACCATTAAATCAAGATCTACTAGAATCACCTCCTACTATAATACATGGACTAATTTCAAGGAACTGCTTGATAAACAAAAATAGCTATACTCATGGCAATTGTACTGTATAGGATTTTTTTGAGATTTTTCATACTTAGTAGACATTCTTGTTAGTTCTTGTTTGCTATTGTTCTTGTTCATATTGTTCTTTTATATGCTCATAAATTTCTAAATACAATTATTGTCATAATCAATTTGTTTAGTTAAAACCTAAAAAAAATGTTTTCAGCAAAATAAAGCATAGTACAGTATGTTCATTTTTAATACATTTTTGTTCTTTATAATAGAAAAGATTCAACAGCATGAAAGAGGGTATAATTGGTATATTGTTTATTACTGAGAGAACTGTACTGGAAATTAAAACTGGAATTAGATAGGATGCCAAGAACAAACAAGTATTTGTCTATCAGCAGAATTTTGAAGTATAAATGTGCTCAAACATAATAATCAATATTCATATCAACTGCACTCCTGTCTTTCTCCATATATTTTTATTCTTTTTAACAGAATGTTTATACTCTTTTACAGTATAAAAATAAATACACCATTATTTCTTCCTCTTTCCATACATTTAGTGCATTTCATCATATGTTTTATATTTCATATAACTTGCTATAGAAAATTTTTGCAAGAACAGCCTTCATAAATAATGTTTGATTTCATACAATTGTTGAAATATTTTCTTTCTTTGTAAAATACTTTCCCTTTTTTAGCTTTACCAACTTCTTTCTACCAATAATCTATTCTATACTAATCATTCATTATATTTTCATTCCATATTTTCCCATTTTTGGTACTCACATTTCTACCATCTTTTTGTAATACTATTTTGCATGCACAGCACATATTCTCGTTCTTTACTTATGCATCCAGACTTAATTTTAAGACCTTGTCACCAAATATTCTTGATATCTTCATGCATTGATTTTATTACAGTAAACATATGTCTGCCTGATAAACAAATAGGATTAATATGACTCAAACTTCCATTGTCTACTGAATTATACACTGAACTCTTTTAAAAGGGTTCAGTCTAGTATTACAAAAAAAAAAAAACTAAAACAAAGAAATAAAAAGTAAGACAGGAAGAAAAGAATGTAGAAAGAGAGAAAGAAAGAAAAAAGAAAGAGAGAAAGAAAAAGAAAGAAAGAAAGGAAGGAAGAAAAGAAGGTAGAAAGAGAGAAAGAAAAATTCCAAGAAGTTTCTTTTCTAGATGCAAAGGAAACATATATACCACTCATATATAGATTTATTTTTCTAATAACTCTGACCCTTGGATTCATAAACAAGGTTTCTGCCACTGCAGCTACCTGGCCACTGTTTACCCTTTGACTGATGCAAGTCTATGCTCATTAACGATTAACATAATGAAAAAGCCAAGAGAAAACAGAAGCTAATTAACTCCCTTGCCAGTTCATTCTGCATATGGTGTAAAATACAGGTGGTAGAGTAAACTTATATTGCATATTCTGCTTTGATGCCTTCATCACCATGGAGCTTCCATGACCTAATGTCTAAAAGATAGGTTTGACTGTGACAATGATGGTGGTGATCAGTTGCCATGGTCAGGGAGTATAGTGTCTGTGCTTGGGACAGGAAGTCTGCAAAAAACACCACCAACCCACACTATGGACATGGCTTCTGTGCCTGTGAACACCACCAAAGACACACACACAAATACACATTACACATGATGGACAGGTTAGTGCAAACATATACAGTCAGGGCAGTGTGTCACCCCTTGTGGCCCAACCATTGATGTCTGCCATAAAGTCCATATGGCATGTTGTAGACCACTTGGGTACAAGTAATGGTGCATACAGATGATATGGGTACTTCTTTTCCCTAGAACCAGCTGTGTCCATGAGTGTAATCCAGTCTACATGTAGGGTCATTGTGGAGGCAGTCTAACAATACCACAGCCTTTGCAGAAATTTCTGTGGAGTGTATGTCCCATATGTGTGACCTTTTTAACTAAACTAATAATTTATTTATTTAATATATGTTAACTGGATGTTTGAACTTGCCAACCTGCCCTTTTCAGTCATGCCATAGGCTCATAAGAGCAAAGAAAATAGAAGAAAGTTAGATAGTTAACTACAGATAATACACAATTGCGTGTGCAGTTTTACAATATTTTTGTGTGCATTGTAATTGCATCAGAAGTCAGTTACATGTATAATGCAAAATAAGTTGAATGTTGGGAATTTATGATGAGTGTATAAAAGTTTACTTATTATTTACAAATGTTTTATATATTTGCATTAGCAGATATCAGGACTGTAATTTTAGTTGTATGCTGGTGACATATATCTACCTGATATGAGTTAATTTAATATTTACAGTATCATTAGTTACATTTTTGTTGTTCACAAATTCCACGGTGCTGAATAAGATATGTTATGTATACCTACCGGTAAGGCAGGTCATCATGTGCTCCCATGCCAAATGGTTCACTGAGCCTCTCAACCTCTACCCATTACTGAAGGTAGCCATCATGGATGGGGCTCCACCTCTGCCCATTACTGAAGGGAGCCATCATGGATGGGGCTCCACCTCTGCCCATTACTGAAGGGAGCCATCACGGATGGGACTCCACCTCTCCCCATTACTGAAGGGAGCCATCATGGATGAGGCTCTCTCCCAATTACAGAAGGTAGCCATCATGGATGGGGCTCCACCTCTGCCCAATATTGAAGGTACCCATCATGGATGGGGCTCCACCTCTGCCCATTACTGAAGGTAGCTATCATGGATGGGGCTCCATCTCTGCCCAGTACTGAAGGTAGCCATCATGGATGGGGCTCCACCTCTGCCCATTACTGAAGGTAGCCTTCATGGATGGGGTTCCACCTCTGCCCAGTACTGAAGGTGGCCATCATGGATGGAGAAGGAAAAGGCCACAAGTCACACTGCACCATCACTTCCACAGTGACCCTGAGTGTGGGGGTGCATAATGGCAGAAGAGAGTACCCCTAAGAGTATGGTACTTGCACTAGTGCCATGCCTGGAAATGGACATCACTTACATTTTTAAAGCACACTTGTATCCTGCCAAGGTCATGTTACTACCAATGCTCTTTCTGTAACAGGTACCTCCTTTGGGTGGGGGTACACACAGGATACCTGTACAGCTTCCATACATATCCAGGACCAGCCCATGAGACTGAGCTGTAGTGTAGCACTACAAATCAAGCTGTGATCCAGTATATCCGCTCAAATCCCACTATAGCCCCCAGTGCCTCACAAACACTGTGTTTGTAGACTAGAAAGCTGAAGCTGGAGTGGCCTAATGGTTGGGTTAAGGTTACAAACACACAACACACAAGGTTGGTTTGAGTCCCACAAGGGATAATCGGCTAGGCTTAAAATGGCTCACAAGGGCAGTTAGCTTAGTACTAATCTATGAACCTATGAACCTAAGTGACAGCGGCCCCTCAAAAAACATTCTCCAGTAATGACTTCCAGACCATACTCATACATGCAGTGCACTCACAAGTGTTCAGCTTGTATAGCACTCAGCCATCTGTGCAAATGGTGATAAATGTACACTGCCCTTTGTACTTTGTTATTTGAATGACCTATGTATAATTTACAGTGTCTCTAGTCTACAAGTCAGTAAGCATAGTTTGGCATTGGGTTTGTACTGCCAAGGAAAATGTTAAAGCTTGTAGGGCAGTTTGAAAAGTCATAGATTTATTTAATCTGTGATACATCTGTACACAGCACAAATATTGGACCCAAATGTCTTTAGTAGGGTGACCGGGGGGGGGGTGAGGCTAGTGGGAGGCACAGATCTTATTGGAGTACACAGGATCAGTCTTATTTAGTGCTGGTTGTCTCTTTCCTTTTTTTATAACTGACTCTCATTAGGTGCCTGAGATAGGTGTAGGAATACTCGCAAGTTCTCAGATGGATGTTTTTTCATATGGCTTTTTGTGCCAGTAAATGAGATGGTTACCTTAATGTGACTGGAAGTTCCCAAAAAGAAACCTCTGTCTGTTGCTTGTGCACAATCAATGTACATGTAGTGAAAAGTGTACTACCTATGGATTCTGTGGTACAGCTGGACTTAAGAAATGTTGGAAATACCTGCAGGGGAAGTGGTTGGAAAAAATGTCTTGCCTGATCTCTGTCAGAGTGGTGAAGTGTTATTGAAATGCTATGGAATTCATGGATTCATGATAACAATCAACATTCCTGAATGTAAGGGAAATTAGAAGAATATTTGGGACACTCTCCTTTAGGGCAAAGTTCAACTAACAGCATTATTATAATGTCATCAGAGCCAAGACCATATAAAGTTGACAGTTCAGTCAAAAGAGGTGAGGTGCTACAAACTATGCTGGATCAGATGGCTGCGAAAGTGGCTGGACAGTTGTGGAAAGTCAAACATGTATTGATGATATCCTGGGAATACCAAGTCATTGCTTCTGTATAGGATGGGTTCATTTTCCACCTCCAGAAGTCCTTATATCTTATATACCTGAGGAGTTGAAAAAGAAGAGTCTGAATGGTCCTTGTTCAAAATGCCAATGGCTGAAGCAGTGCCAAGGAGCTGTGGCCAAAAAGATGGTCAGTGCTTGTCATGGTACTAGTCACAGATTTTGTTAGCGAACAGTAATAGTTAAAGAACCTTTGCCCACTTGCCACATTTTTTTGAAAAACTGATATATAAACTAATCAATAATCATATAAATGCATATGGATCACTAAGCAGTCAGCAACATAGGTTGTGGAATGTATTTAGCTCTGTGACTACACTCTATACAGTCACACATAAAATCTGTAGCAACATGAATGATGTCTATCTCACAGGTGAAATATTCATAGGCATAACTGGAGCATTCAAGACTGCCCACAATCCCCTTCTTCTTTATCTGCAGTCTGGGCATTATGCAACACTTTGACATGATGAGGGAGACTTCCTCTTCCCTGCAGAAAGCATGTGGAATGACCAGAGAAACACAAACAAACAAACCTCATGGTTCTCTAAATGATGACCCTCTACAGATGAGTCTTGTCCTTGCAGATATAGGAGAATCTATTATAAGGTAAAAAACTGACTCAAGTCCCTTTGGGTGAGGATTGATGGCCGTCAGGTGTGGATGTAGAAACATCACAGGAAAAAATACTGAAGGTACAAGAAATTTTTGTGGAGTTGTGGCTAATGTGCATTTTCAGTGTTTCAAGGAAAGACATGAAAGTAACTTTGGGTTGCCGGATTGGGGTAGTTCTACTCATTTGAAGTTAGGAGTCAGGAAATATGGATTAAAGAGAGATAACAGTCTTCAGTGTACATCTCGTAGGTCAGCTTCTCAATCAGAAGAGGCAATGTGGGTTCTGTCATGGTCATGAAAATGTGGAGCCACTCTTTGTCCTTACACTAAGATTGAAAGCGTCATGGGAGTTTAACAATGTGGTCTACCTGGGTTTTCCAGACTTTAAAAAACTATCTGGCTATACACCTCAAAATAACTTGTTAGTATAATTTCCAGTGTTCTTACCTGTCATGTGGATAATAGAGTTCTGATCTCCTAGGAGTGGGGAGGTTAATTTAGACGTTACATATATTTCTGAGACAGTTCTGCATGTTTAAAAGATGTACAGTATTTAATCCATTTCCAGTGGTTTAGTGGCTGACCAGGTTGCACAGTCCCTTTTGAGGCTGAAAGATAGGAAGTATGTGGTTTGCATTCCCACACGAGCTGTGTGTATTCATGTTTCTTCTCACAATGTCCTTTGTAATTATTCCCTATCATGTGGACATCATGTTTCCATTGTAATCATCCACACTTTCTGTCTGATTCAAATAATTGTGAATGGCATCTCCTACACCACCAAAGAAGTCTTAATTCTGCTCTACCCACCTGTTATCAGCCACTTTATTGAATATAATGCCCCTGTTGGCATTTATTTGTAAAAACATATCTCTCAGCTTGAGAGACCTGAGAGAATCCCAACAAAAGAGATGAATGTCCTTAAAAGCATCAGTCATTTAGACAGACTGGCACCCCTCCTCCAGTTAGTATTTTATAGCCATTATAATCTAGTCCTGACTTTGCAAGCCTTGAAGGTCCCAAGCCACCCTGACCTTCTCCATCTTTGCAGGCCAAACATTTCAGCAATTTCCAAGTTAAAGGATCTAACATTCACCAACAGATAAAAAAAAACACAGCATGATAAATTCATATCCCTCCAATCCTCTTCACAGGAACAAACTTCCACTAAATGTCAAACAGTGTAGCAGCCTTGAGATTTTCAAAGTAAACCTAGATAATTGAATGGACAGCCTCAAGTTCATGCTGATCTATCTTTTTTTAAATATGATTTATTGGTTTGACCTGTTATGTTCCATTGACTAACTGGCCAGTGCATACCTATGAATCCTTAAATGTATGGCATTTATTATATCAGTAGTGGGTCCAGGGCTGCACTGTGCTTTTTGGACCCTGCTATTGTGCAATTAAAAATATACCTGCATTCTAAGCATAAACTGGAATCCATTGGAGATAAGAATTTGACTTCAGCATGTTGTGTATTGCCTCCCATAAAGATGTTGACTTTTATAGACAAGATATCAATGTGCAGCTAATGTCTAAACAGCATGCAGAATATCGATGTTCGGTTGCATCTTTGTTATTTGCATATGATATCATGCCACTCTGATCTCCAGCATGCATTAGAGTGATTGCCCGCTCTGTGTGATGCGGTTCAGATAAAATTCAATGCCTCCAAATCAGATGGCATGATTCTCTCCCAGAAATGAGAAATTGCAAAATTGCATGGGTGTGGTTCAGGATGTTGAACCATCAAAAATAGTTTTTCAAGCAAGAATTTTAAACCCATTTTTTTTCTGAACAGACTCTGCAAATTTTGAGCCAGATTACGAAAAGACCTCACTAAGGCTCACCCATCTGAACAGACAGTTACTGGTTGGGCTACTTCCGGGAAGAATCTCTTCTACCTACTGACCTTCAGGGGAAATGGCAGCAAAGCCAAAAAGAAGGACATTAGGGGGAAGTAGAAGACAGGACATTGATCTCTGTAACCCACTGAGTTCATTAAGCTCCCTTAATTCACTGTTACAAGAGGTAAAATTAGACTTACAACAGCTCAAAACTGCTGGTGATGGAATTAAAGTTGAAGTTACCACTATTCATCAGCAAGGGGACATCCATTATCAAGAATTAGTAGAATAATGCACCTTCTTAAACAGTGAAAATCGATCACATTCAAACATCGGAAGAATCATAGGACTGCCTGAGGGAAAAGAAAAAGTCAACCCTGTAGACTTTATCCAGCATGAACAGTCCCTAATAGTGGAAACAGAACAACAGGTAACTACCAAATATCTCCGCAATCTGCCACTACATTTTATCCTTAAGGTCCTTAATTACTCAAACAAAAAAGAGATGGTTATGCAGCAAAAGGGGTAGGTTCAAAATGTTAGCTCAGAGGAGTCAGTGTTAGAATAAGCAAAAGGCCTTTGTTCCCATGCTAAGACAAATCAAAGACTTGGGTATGCAATCCAACTGCACTTTCCTATACTTGTCTATATTTGGAAAGAAGCAC
This sequence comes from Protopterus annectens, assembly GCF_019279795.1. Taxonomy (NCBI): domain Eukaryota; kingdom Metazoa; phylum Chordata; order Ceratodontiformes; family Protopteridae; genus Protopterus; species Protopterus annectens. Next base: position 788,001,088 of record NC_056749.1, read on the forward strand.
TGATCCTAAACTTTAACTATCCATCTGAGGCTAAAGTTTACTTACACAGGAACAGAAATGGTCTTCTGACCAATTTATCAGCATAGAACACAGGAGTGACTTAAAATGGAACATAATAAAGTCCCCTGACCATTGATGGAAATCTCTGGGGAAAAATAAAACCATACACCACAATTCTAAGCTGGGGGTAGTCAGATCATCCTGAACCATGCAGCAGTTGGTGTAAAATTAAAAAAGAATAAAACAAATTAAAGTACAGCCAAAAACATTGCTTACATACAATCATAGAAACCAAACCAAAAGCCCAAAGTAACTCTCAGAGTCAGTGTTAGCCATGCTCTGCTCCCCTCCCTGCCCCCAAATTCCAACCACCCCCACTAGTGCTAAATTTAAACCAGACTTTGCCACTCCCTTGCCACTCCCCTCCTGCTAAGTACCAATCAGCACCTCACACATCATTGAGCAGCCCTGCCCCCTTAACCCATTTCCTTCTCTTTCTTCCACATCCTGTTAGCACAGTCAGCCATCAAATTTGGCCCGCCCCTATCAAAATACAAACAAGCAAAAAAACACTAATTAGCCAAATGCCTATACTGTTTCTATTTTACCATCTCACTGCCTATGAACAAACACTTGACCATGGTATTCACTACCCAAATGGTCAAACAAACACCCACGACTTCACACATAACACCAAACACTTTACCTTCCTCTGCACACCGAATATACCACCCTATACCACCCCTGTACAGCCACAAAACATAATCCTAAAGACAAAGACTATATAAAACTTATAAACAAACTCCTAAAGTTCAGAATATCCTGTCACTATAACCTTATAACACATGGAGACATTCATCCCAAACTTGGCCCACCCGCACCCAATAACCTCCACTCCCCTACCACAATCCCCACAGTCAAGCTACCCATGAATACTCCCACTAGTTCCCTCCTAGCATTTAACCTAAATATTAGAAGTATTAACAATAAGATTCCCAACCTACACTCCCTTCTATCAACCCACTCCCCAGACATTATGTGTCTTACGGAAACCTGGCTAAAACCCAGTACCACTGACAATGAGATACTACCTCCAGGATACAATATTTACCAGTTATTCCATGCTACAAGGAAAGGAGGTGGGATAGCAGTCCTTTACAAAAATACTCTAACCGTTAATAGAGACACCATTCAACCTCCCCAATTCAATAACGCGGAACTCCTCATAACCAAGCTACAGATTAACCAAAACAAACACTTGAACATCGTCTGTGCATACATTCCACCAGGCAACAACCTAAATACCCTAGAAGATCTCTTTTACAGGTTATCCACTACCTATCCCCAAGAAACCATAGTTTTTAGTGATTTTAACACCGACTGGCACCCCTGCTCCTCCGACCCCCCCCCCCACTCATATAAACTTATCTGGGTTTAAACAGACCATAACCTCTCCCACTAGGATAAACAAACCAACCAACAAGGAAAGTATCCTAGACTGGATCTTAATTAATAACCACCCCTAACTGTACACAGCTGGTACTCTCCCTGATGACCTCAGCGACCATTGTCTAACCTATATCATAAAACATAAGGCAAGAAACCCTCACCAGCCCAAATATAAAACCTTTAGAAACAGTAAAAACTTTGATGCTGCTATATTCCAAAATGAATTAAAAGCAGTTGACTGATCAAAACTAAAAAAATCTAACATTAGAGGAGGCCATAGATCATGTTAACACTAAATTCCTAAGTATCCTTGATTCCCATGCTCCAGCACGTACAATAAAAACTAGATCAAATACAGCACCATGCCTCACAAAAGATACCAAAGCTAAAATCAAAATGAGAAACAGAGCCTGGGCCAGCTGGAGAACAACCAAAGCCCCACTTCACCATCTAAAATATCGTCAACTCAGGAATGATACAAAAAAATCTATTTTACTGGATAAAAAAAGCTTCTACCAAAATCTCCTACAAAAACACCACAATAACTCTCAAAAGTTCTGGGCAGGCTTAAATCAACTACTTTGTCCAGGTCACTCCACCACCCCAACCCCGGCTAACTACACCCATAGTTCCCCAGAGACCATCGCTAGCGCCTTTAATAACTTTTTCACTGAAACAATCCAATCCCTAGCAAATCAACTAACCCCCTCTAACTTAAACCACATGCCTAGTCTACCTAATAATCACCCGGAATTTAGCTTCCAACCAATATCCACTAGTTTTATCAAAACACTTCTAAAAAAACTAAAACCTACCACCCTCACTGCTGACCTCCTTCCTGCAGAGTACCTACAAATAGCTGCAGATGCCATTGCATATCCCATATCTATCCTCATCAACAGAACCTTATCCAAAAATGCTATCCCCTCCCTCTGGAAAATATCTGACGTCATCCCACTCCATAAAGGTGGTAGCTCCTCAGACATATCCAGCTATAGACCCATTGCCATTCTTTCCCCACTAGCCAAAATAATGGAGAAATGTGTACACAAGCAACTAATGCAATACCTTATACAGAATAACTTACTATCCAACTCCCAGCATGGTTTCAGGCCACACCACAGCATCAGTTCAGCCCTCCTTTCCTTTACTAATGCCATAAACCAAAACAGGAATGACAATAGGCTAACCTCTGCCCTCTTTCTTGGCCTATCAAAAGCCTTTGACATGGTCAACCATGAACTTCTCATTCTTTCACTAAAATCTATTTCCCTCAACAAGCCTGCTCTCCAGTGATTCCAGTCCTACCTGACTGATAGACAGCAGGCGATACTATGGCAGGGCAAACTCTCCAGCCAGTTACATCTCACACTTGGTATCCCTCAAGGGTCCATACTAGATCCACTTCTCTTCTCTATTTTTATCAACAACCTCCACACTGCTATCCCTAAAGCCACCTGCATTCAATACGCAGATGATTCCCATCTGCTCAGCCACCTCCCAATCCGACTTGCAAATCCTAACCCAAAATACATTTAACACTATCGAGTACTGGCTCACCAACCAATGCCTACTTCTGAACCCCAACAAAACTAAACTTCTACTCTTCTCTCCAACTTGTAGATCCACCACACTTTCATTCTCTGTCACATCTAACAATGGTACCACTATTTCACCAGATAATCACACCAAACTGCTAGGGGTTATCATAGACAATAATCTCAAATTTGACCTACAGGTCAACAAAGCCATACAAACCATCAATAAGAAGCTTGGATCACTATATAGAAACAAGACATTTTTAAGCCCACTTGCTAGGACTGCAATCACCCGATCACACCTACTCTCTTCTCTTTTATATGCCTCACCTGTACACTCAAACCTCAACAAATCTGAACTAGGTAACCTGTCCCATAGCTACAATCATATTGCCAGATTTGCCACTGGATCCACCTATAGAACCCACCACTGCCAAAACCATAAACAACTAGTGTGGCTAGAACTGCCCAGTTTAATTCAATTAAATCAACTCTTAATAGCGCACAACATTTTGTACCACCCTGAGGAAACACCCTCACTTAAAAATATTATTAAGCCATATAGCAACCTAAGATCCCTGTGGTCAGCCGATAAACTACTGGTCCAAACCAACAAAGCTAATAACTCTGCTGATGAATCTCTGTTTGCCAACTTCATTGGCAAAGCCTGGAATTCGTTGCCAAACTATATAACCCTACAATCCTCCAAAAGTCTCTTCAAAAAAAAAAAAAAAAACATCAAACAGTATCTCAAAGTGAATTGGCTATGCCCAGGTACCAACCCTGATTAAGTTATAAACTAAAAGCATATTCTGCAATTATCATAACTTATAACTACATCACCAAGCTCTGCTTCCAATCTGATGTCTCTTACTTTTAATTGCCTGTCCATGAGAATTGTGAGTCCTAGGGAACACTACTACCCCATTGTATATAATCACTTTGTTTTTATAATTGTTTGCTAACTTCTGTGTAATCTATGTATGTTTGTCTATGTGGAGCTTTTATCCCCGGGCCTCTGCTGAAAATGGGCATGTATCCAGTCGGACTATCCCGGCAAACAAATGTAAAATATAATAAATAAATAAATACATTTTCACAACACCAATCTGCATATAATCTCCAGCAATACAGTTGATTCCTTCTTGTAGCTAATCTTTCTGAAGATGAGCATGCTGAAACCATGGAATTCATTGGGTGACAGCCCACCCTCAAGGAGCTTGAGCAGATGGAGAAAGAACAAGATAAGGCATTTATGGTACAAGTAGCAGCATCTACCACCGTGGCCCATTCCAAACTTAACTAAGGAAAGCTTGTGTTGCCTTGCAATCCCCTTGGAATGACCCATCTCCCATTTCTGGATAAACGAGCCTTGCAATCCCCTTGGAATGACTCATCTCCCATTCCCAGATAAAGGGGTCTGTTGGGAAATGAAGAGAAGCTTGTAATGGCCCTCATAACAGACTGTTGCTTTTCATCAATTTTTGCAACCTTTACTACTAGGAGCTTTTGCTTTCTTCAACATCTTATAGTTGCATGAGTTCTTTCCATTGCCTTGGTATATTACAAATACAGTGCAAAACCATATCATTTCATACTTAAATGGTATAGTGCCTTTAGCTTATGGGTGTTGACCAGTTCTGAATGAGGCTGGTGGGAATGGTCTAAGGTCTCTATTTATTGTGCTCTTGTTACTAGTGATGGGACAGGGCAGACATATGTTGCTGATGTGTGGCCAACTGCCAGTTTGTTTTAACATAGGGTAGGATCGATGATCACATATGAAACAACTCACTGCTGGCAGAGGTTGATAGGGTGAAGAAGCATGCCTAGAAGAAATATAATCAAGTTCTGTTTCTTAGGAAACTGCCAGTCCTTTCATAAATACCATGCATAAACATCAGCTATTAATGTTTTAAGGAAAATATCAGGAAGAAAGCAACTATAGCCTATATACGAGCTATGTGATTATAAAAAAGTAGATGGTGCCAAAAGCAGCGCAACGACCATAAAACAAAAAGCTGCTAGCGTTGCCAATAACTAGTCCCCGAAGATTGCATAAACAGTATTTATTGAAAAAACACAGAAAGTTCATTAAAGGATAAGCGCTTTCGTCACAATGACTTCGTCAGAACAAAAAACTATTGTAAAGATTCTCATTTTATACAGTTAATAAATCATATGACCCAAGCAATTAAGTTTTAAAAGAACAGTCATAAACATTTCATGTAGGAGACTTTAGAATTTAAAACGCTGTGGAAATGTAAACCTATGTAATACAAAAATACAAATTAGTGTTCTAACTACTTTAAAATTTATAATTTATAGAATTAAATAATGTAAACCTAGGAAAAAACTTTATAACTTTAGAGCAGTTGGATACCAAAAAGAAAAAGAAAACTAAACTAGGTTTTGGTGTCATAATTTACAAGCCCTAAACCTTAATTCTGGTTTGATGCTGATAGCATCATTTAACCCTGGATATTCAGCAGCATTTAACCTTAGTTACCATTTAGTTTCAGCCCTCAATAATTTATTTTTCCAATCCCCTCCTCTAAAATCCACCTGTACAACTTCCAGGATGCCAAACATGAAACTATGAAGTGGATTCTCTTGAATATGTTTAAATAGGGCTTTTTTTTCCGTCCTTCCTATTGATACTATAGCAAGGTTCGTATATCCTACGATTTAATTTTCTTTCTGTCTTGCCAATGTAATAACAAGAACAGGAATTACAACTAGCAAGGTAAACAACACCTGAAGTGACACATGAACCAAATACAAAATTAACATCAATGTCATAAGGGCCTAGACTAAGCTTGGAATTTTCATTAATGTACCCACAATAATCACAACAACCACATTTGTGGGTACCTTTCTTCCTATTTTTTACATTAGGTTTATTTTCCAAAATATTCTTCAAATTACTACCGACCCTATATGTGAATATGGGTTCTCGGCCTATTAATAGGAAGAAAGGTACCCACAAATGTGGTTGTTGTGATTATTGTGGGTACATTAATGAAAATTCCAAGCTTAGTCTAGGCCCTTATGACATTGATGTTAATTTTGTATTTGGTTCATGTGTCACTTCAGGTGTTGTTTACCTTGCTAGTTGTAATTCCTGTTCTTGTTATTACATTGGCAAGACAGAAAGAAAATTAAATCGTAGGATATACGAACATTGCTATAGTATCAATAGGAAGGACGAAAAAAAAGCCCTATTTAAACATATTCAAGAGAATCCACTTCATAGTTTCATGTTTGGCATACTGGAAGTTGTACAGGTGGATTTTAGAGGAGGGGATTGGAAAAATAAATTATTGAGGGCTGAAACTAAATGGCAACTAAGGTTAAATGCTGCTGAATATCCAGGGTTAAATGATGCTATCAGCATCAAACCAGAATTAAGGTTTAGGGCTTGTAAATTATGACACCAAAACCTAGTTTAGTTTTCTTTTTCTTTTTGGTATCCAACTGCTCTAAAGTTATAAAGTTTTTTCCTAGGTTTACATTATTTAATTCTATAAATTATAAATTTTAAAGTAGTTAGAACACTAATTTGTATTTTTGTATTACATAGGTTTACATTTCCACAGCTTTTTAAATTCTAAAGTCTCCTACATGAAATGTTTATGACTGTTCTTTTAAAACTTAATTGCTTGGGTCATATGATTTATTAACTGTATAAAATGAGAATCTTTACAATAGTTTTTTGTTCTGACGAAGTCATTGTGACGAAAGCGCTTATCCTTTAATGAACTTTCTGTGTTTTTTCAATAAATACTGTTTATGCACTCTTCGGGGACTAGTTATTGGCAATACTAGCAGCTTTTTGTTTTATGAGCTATGTGATTATGTTATCCTCCCATTGTACCAATCAGTCCTCATGTGTGGCTCACAAGGGAATACTGATATGGACCACACAATATCAATAATGGTAACCATGGTAACCATACATGCCAGGGCTGGGTGAATGGTACAGTATACACAGAGCTTATCTGCCTCAGACAGAAACAAGCCATTCCTTAAGCTGTTATATCTGAGCATTTTATTGGTCTTCTTATTCCTATCACACTAGATAATTTAGTGGTAGGCAGAGTGCAAGACTATTATCATGGAAAGTGAAAGGCCTAGACTCTAAATATAACTTTCCTTCAGTAGAGAAACTTGCAAACCATTCCTATAAGCAAAACCTTCTTGCAAGAAGCTACACAACTGATATATAGTACAGCTGTAATGCTGACAAAGTAGACAGGCTGGAGTGTTGGTACCTACAATAATAAACCCATTTGGGGAGTACTAATGCTAATCAGTAATGCATGAAGAAGGAAAAAGAATTAAGCAAAAGCAGATGGAGAGGATTGATGGGAACTGGTTAAAATGCAGACTCTGAAAGAAAGTTCTTGGCTGGAAACTTTTATGGTGTTACCCGTGAGAATCATTCCCCTTTCTAGAATGTTTATAATAGGATATGTCACAAAGGAGGATACCATCTTTCAATAGTGATTGCTTGCAATTTTGACATGGCCCTTGACTACACAACAGATAAGTCTCCAGCAGTAAGAAATAAACTATGGAAAAATGGTGAACTTCTAAAGGCATGGATGAATGAATTTTACTTAGAAGATACTTGGAGATGTTTACATCAAGGTAAGAAAGAATTTACCTACTTATGTCCCACAAATAGGCTCGACTAGAAGATTCAATTCCCCCCCCTCTTCAGACACCATTTTTAGCAGAGATTAAGGCAATGAGAATCTCCCCAAATGTGTTTTCAGACTATTGTGTGGTAGTTATGGAATCATTAGAGACAACTGGCCTGATATGTTGGCTAAACTGAGATTTGATTATTTTTCTGTTAAGAAATTCTACAACCCTTGTGTGGACATTAAGGATGGGTCCTTGCAATACTGACAAGATGGTGCAAAGGTAATAGAACATCCATGGAAATTGGGGGATAATCTGAAATATATCTTATGACTTATTCCAAACACCTTAAATTTGCAGAGTGGATACATTAAAGAGAACATTAGCAATTTATGATGATAAAATAAAGATGGCACTGGGACGATATACACAGACAGAGTATAAAAAGACCTCTAAATAGAAATCTGAAGAAGAGAAATGGAAAGAAATAAAACATCAAATCTGAGAACAGCTTAAACTACTTTACTGGGTGAGGCAAAGTTACTCCCGTAAATTATTATCTTATCGAACACATGAGCACAACAAACATAGGCTATTTTACATTTGAAAATGACCAGTGAGGGCTAATTTACTAAGGAGAGAGGGCATAAATGGGTCTCTGCTTAGATTTTACAAATTACTATACCAACAAACCAAGAGCGACAGATTGTGTCTGTGGATAGAATTTAGCAATGCAATTATGTGGCTGGCACTAGACCCTGCACAAATGGAAGAATTATACGATTATACTCGCCTGTATTCATGAGTCATGTTAAGCAGATGCAAGATTATTGAAATCGGGGGAAATGCCAGGACCAGATGGTTTAACTACAGGGGTATACGAAAAACATGAAGAAATCCTTCTACCCATTATGCTTTAGATGTTCGGCATAAACATGATTAACGGAAGCCTATCTTACTCTGAATGGGTAGCCAGCATTATAACCTTTCTCAAAGAGGGAAAACATACCTTGTTCCCCAAAATTGTTGGCTAATATCATTGATACTAGTAGAAGCTAAGATTTTAGCTGATATATATTAACCTTCAGACTTTGAAAGCCATACCTTTATTAACTGCTGACACACAGCAAGAGTCTGTTCAAGGAAGACCGGGAATTCAAGGACTGATTAGGCTACAATTTAATGCACTACAAATAGGGATACTAAGTACTGACTCCATTTATGTACTTTTTGTAGACTTCAACAAAGCTTTCAGTTTGGTCCATTAGGAATTTTTATGGTAGGTAGTAGCAAATTTGGGATGCAGAGTACCTTCCTGTTATAGTAAAAATACTTTACAAGAAGCTCATTGTTCAGGTAATGACCAGCAATGCTTTCTCATGCCCTTTTTTCTTTTACACTGTGAAATGAAATACGATTGCCCATTGTCCCATTATCTGTTTATACTAGCTGTTGAAGCTTTGAAACTGTGTGTCAAACAGAGATGCTTGCATTGAGAGATGTTACCCCTAGGGGGATGGGCAATGACTGAGATGTGGTTTGCTGCTGATTACATATTTTGGCTAACTAACCTAACTTCAGGAGTTTCTGCCAAAAGTACTCCCAGATATTCTGCACATTTAAACAACTCAGTAACTGGGCTAAGACAGTGATTTTCCCTCCATATTGTAGCATGTCACACCATTAAAAACCAGTTCACACAGCAGGAACTAACCTTCCCATTGAACTACATGTATCTGGTTATCACAATTTCACAACCTTACAGGGAAATCAATGATTCCAATTTAAATGTTTTAGAATCTTACAGCTAGGAAAAAAATAATTCATGGGCAACCCCCCCCCTTCTTTGCAAAATGTGTGGCCACATATATATTTTACCTAAATTCCCGTTTCTTGCCAGATGTATCCCAGGTATTTCCTCAGATATCCTTACCTTGAAACTGCAAAAGTTGCTGATGGACTATGTATAGGATAATAAACATCCAAGACAAACACACACAAGCCTTGCCCAAGTATAGAGTGACAGGCAAGGGGTATTCACTGCACACCCCACACCCCAGTACTTAACTATTCTCAGCATAAGGTCACACAACATTTTGATTACTGCAGAATACAAGCTCATCAGAAAAAATGTTGGCACATTGTTAAATAAAAAAAAACATTCAAATGAGAGCACGATTTAAGGCAGCATTAATAATTGCAGAATATTAGCTACCTTTGTATTAAGTGCATAATGTCTTCTGACAACTGTCACTTTCAATGCAATGTACTTTCTGAAAATATTCTCAATTTGTCATTTTATAAGTTAAACCTCCAAGGTATGTGCTACTTTTCAAGCTTTCTGAAAATAAAGCAAGCAGGAAACAATGCTGACATAAGATATTGACAAAAATATTTTTGCATTTTGGTATCATCTAAAAATGGATTAAATGTTTTTATTCTAATGGGCTCAGCCATCCATAATGTGGAAGAGTGCAATGTAAGAATGCTGTTACAATGAAGGAAAACGTCTGATAATAATAGAAACAACTAGTTTTATGCTTCCTGAAATTATCTTTAGTAAATATAAGAAATGTATTCAGTCTGTCATTTCTTATTCGTGTTGATAAAATGCATTTAATTTGCAAACAATATGAAAAAAGCTTTTTAAGATATGAATGCATTGACACAAATATACTAGTAGAGGAAATGGTGACAATTCAAACAGTAAATAAGTTACTAAGCAGCTATTCCAGTTCTACGCATATAATCTCTAGGCAGTAATTGCATGAAGCGAGACAAGGAAGACAATGCAAAACGGTAAAGATACATTTTTTTTTCAAATTAGGGGAAGTAATACAGGATGAAGAATACAGCAGCTATTTTTTTACAGCTAAGTGTTGATTGTAATGAAGAAATTGACGTGTAGGAAAAGAAATACCAGCAATGACACTTAAACATTTACGAAGATCTTTGTGAGGGTCATGGCTGCTTCTTGCTCTAAAGGATGCCGTGTGGATTAATAATGAAGAAAGCAACTGCGAAAAATGATACACGACAAGAAAACACTTTGAAAGACACTTTATCCCCCAAATATCCTATACTTTTGTGCCAATGGTATACTACAGTATCAAATCAATTGAAGTTTGAGCTTGATGCAATGCAAAAGGCCGACTGCATATTTTACAAATCAGAACAGAGTGATCAGTAATTTAAGGAAACATGCAATTATGTTTTACCACTATGTACTAGTACAATCAATACAATTCCTTTAGGAAGAGAAGATTTTAAGTAGGATAAGGTACAAAATGTTGATATGAGGCAGAAGAGATATTATGCATTGTACACCAAAAGGATGACTGAGTATTCTACAAGTCATTCCCTTAATTTGCTTACTAAAGGGAACAAAAGAGAAATAATGTATGCATTGCATAAGCCAGCCATCACTGAGGCACTGATAAATAATGTTACAAGATAAACTCATCAGAAAAAAAAAACTAGCACAATATTCATGTTTTTCACAAAGGAGGTAAATCAAATGAACTAACAGATTACAGACCCATTTCTATACTATCCTCTCTATCACTGCTGTTCTTAACTTTTCACTAACTGCACAAGTTTGATTCATGTCTACTTGATTTCTGCTATAATAAAATGGCAAGATTTGCTATTAATATACCCAACAGGACCCATCATTGCCTTGCTCTTCAAAAATTACACTGACTTGAATTTCCCAATCTGTTATCCCTCAATCAGCTCACCACTGCCCACTGTATTATCCACAAACCTGAAAAGTGCCCTGCACTCTCCAAACTAGTGCAACTAAATATACCAACCCCAGGACCCTTAGATCATTGATAAACGTGTTTGGTGATTCTCTCTTCTCCTTCAAAGTAGCCAAACAGTGGAACCTATCACCCCAGAATATTTTAAAAAACACAGATTATCATAGCTTCAAAAAACTCCTAAAGGAATACCTTACTCAACAATGGCTGTGCTCCTGTAATACTCCTGGCTAGTTTCTCACGCCTTCGATCAAACATTTTCTATTTTATCTTCTTGTCTTACTTCTACCGAATGAAAATACCAGAATGGTTTTTAGTTATATATCTAATGAGTGAATATAATAAGGCTCAAGAAATGTAATGTTTTCTGTTTTACATTCACCTCTTTGTAAATTATGATTGTTGGCATATGTCAAACCTTTTTGTATATTGTTTGTAAATCTTTTAATAATTTTTGTAATCTTTTTGTACTATTGTTATGCAGCTTATCTCCCCGGGTCAACACTGAAAATGGGCTACTTGCCCAGCTGGACTCTACCCGGTTAACAAATGTAAAATAAAATTAAATAAATAAAAGTGTGTACACCTGCAATTACTAAACTACCTTATCTATAACAACCTTCTTCCATCCACTCAACATGGATTTAGACCTGCCCACAGCACAACCACCCTCATCTCCTTTACTGATACAGTAAACAAAGCCATGAACTCCGGACAGTTAACCTCTGTAATACTACTGGATCTGTCAAAGGCCTTTTACATGGTATCACATGACAAACTTCTACAGCAGCTCTCTTCAATAGGATCTTCACAACCATCCCAACAATAGTTTAAAAGGGATCTAACCAACAGACAACAATATGTTAAATGGCAAGGTTACCTATCACAATACCAGACTAACCAAACAGGAGTCCCACAAGAATCCATACTCCTGTTCAATATCTTCATCAGTAACCTACACACCACTTCCCTGCATAGCATATGAATCCAATATGTTGATGATTCCACTATCATTTCCTCATCTAACAACATACCAGACCTTCAACAAATAACACAAAATGCCTTTACCTCAATAGAATCTGGGCTAACTGAAGCACAATTACTGCTTAACCCCAACAAAAGATTTACTCCCAAAACATTCTCATCTGAATTTAAAATTTGCTCCCAAAACAAAACAGAGATTGAAGTTCTAATACATGCTAAGCTACTAGGTGTCACCATAGACAATAAACTCACATTTGAATAATACATACACAACACTATTAAAAATCCCATTTCAAACTTGGGACACTTTACAGACACAAAGTCTTCATGGATCCTTCTACAAAAAAGAATGCTAGCCAATACCCACTTGATCCCTCCCTACTATATGGAGCTCCTGTTTGCACTTGTTCCTAAAAAGTAAACTTCAGTCCTGCTACTACAAGATCACCAAATTTGCCACAGGTGTATCATACTACTCCCACCACTGCAAAGTTCTTACATAGGTTCATAGGTTCATCCCATTAAGGTTACTGTCAATCCATTTCTATGAGACCTTTCTGCTTAGAGTCTGACATGGCAGCAGCAGCAACTAACCCTGTGTGTTCTGTCCTTGAGCCAGTTTGCAAACCATCTTTGTGACATATGGGTTTACAGCTAGATCAAGTAGTAGGCTGTGTGAACCTTACCCTCATCAATGGCCTTAGTGACTGTTTAGGATCAGTGTCTGTAGTCCCCAATATCTCTTTATTTATGAGTTCCATTATATCCCTCTCCATAGCTTTGCAGGTAAGGCTAATTAGAACAGCAGCCCTTATGTGTATGTGTGGGTTCCTCATTGAGTTTGAGTAGTAGCACACACAGCCGGGACACCCGTCCGTGATGCTGTGTTTTTGTTTTTGCTAGAGAGCAGCTCTCTCCTGGGCATCTGAGATGTTGAGGAGGCTAGACTGGTGGTGGAGATATTATTTCTTTGGGGGGGGAGGAGGGAGAATTTGCACTGGAACCCTGCTGCCAGTATGTTGGCAATGTCTGTGGGTTCAGTTTTTTTTATCATTTCAGACTAATTCTGAGCATATCTGGGAGTTTCCACCCAGGTTTAGTTCTTCTTCTTTTTCTTTTTGCTGGGGGTGGGGTGTGGATCTCCTCCAGTGAGAGATTAATGTGGTCTGATCTCACCAATGAGGATATACTTCCGTGTGGAGCATTTGTCCCCATGTTTGTGATGACCAGGTCTAGTATATTTTCTCCTCTTGTGGAAATGGTGGCTAGTTGTTCCATAGCATTTGAGTTTATGAACTCACTGTAGGTGTGGGTATCCTTTATGAATATGGATACTCCCCCTCCTTTTGTACAGAGATAAACTGGCTTGAATTCCCACACAGTCTTGACTATCTGCAACTATCTATCGCACATAAAATGATATAGAAACCAGAAACATTTCCCACCCTAAAAATATATCCTTCACAGGTACATTCCAACCAGAACTCTCCATTCATTAGACAAATAACCAATAAGTGTACACAAACGTAATAGAAATGCCGGACAGTGTCTTTTTTTCCTGTGCTATAACTAAACTATGGACACTTTACCAGAACAAATTACTAGTATAGATAATTCCAAGAAATTCAAGATTACACTAAAAAACACCTTCTTAACTCACACACCTGCCTAGGCTCAAAAACAAACATATAACCCATACCTCTCCCTCTTAACCACTTATAGTCATCTTTCTCACAAACTTTCATTCCATAGGATATAGGATCATAGGAGGTTACTAGGCTAATGGCCCTGGGGACCTTACAAGCCTAGCTAAGAGTTTATCCCCAAAAAAGAAACCTCAGTCAGCACCTGTCACCCCTGTCAATGAGGGACAAAGGTGGAACCCCTGGGACAAATTTGTGGTTTCCCATCCACTCATTAAGGGTGCACTTGAAGAGGGTCAGTGAGGTACTTTGTTTGATATGTATGAGAGGTCTATTCCAGAGATGAGGCAGCCTATGGGAGACAAACCTGTCTCTCCAGCATATTTTGTTGATGTCACATATTAGATTTAGGCCTATTGAGTGGGTAATGCGTGAGGAGTTAGATTTACGGATATGGAGCATCTTTAGTAGGGCAGGGTCTGATATTGCCTTGTAGGTGAGACAGAGATCACCTCTGAGATTTCTGTATGATACTGAGTAGAGGGATAGTGATTTAAGCCTGTCTGCATAAGACAGGTGTTGGAGGCCGTGTATTCTCTTTGTGAAGTATTTCTGTGGCCTTTCCAGTTGGTGCAAGTGTTTGGAGAGGTACATACTAAACGGGGGTTATACTCAATTACAGGTTTAATAAGGGAGGAGTACAGAGAGTTAATAATCTCCTTTTTTCTGGATGCAATATCTATAGTTATGAGATAAACCAAGTAAAACCAGTAATGAGTGGTGTGCCTCAGGGCTCTGTCCTGGGGCCACTCCTGTTTGGCATATACTTCTCAGAAGTACAGGCAAGCACGGAAGGTCTGTGGCTGACTAAGTTTGTGGACGACTGCAAACTGGGTGCTATAATAGAGTCTTTTGTTGACATGGAGATCCTCCAGAAGGGCCTAAATGAGACTGATGCATGGTGTCAAAGCCATGGTCTCAAGCTAAATGCAAAAAAATGTGTAGTAATCCCTTTGGAAAAAACAGAGTACCCACAAACTACAATATAGGAGGTAATCCCTTGAAATCTGAAGAAGAAATAAGGGATCTAGGGACCCAAGTAGATAGTCAGCTTTCCTTTGATAACCATGTTGCCAAAGTGGTTAGAAAATCCTTCTATGTGACCCATCTGATCATGAAAGGGTTTGCATCAAGATCTAAGGATGTAATGCTGCCCCTCTACTCTTCCCTCATCAGACCCATTATTGAATACAATGCACCAATTGGAATGTACCTGGCTAGACATCTTCAGCAGCTGGAGAGACCACAAAGGTACCTAACCAAGAGGATTACTGCCCTCAAACAGTTGCCCTATGCAGCACGATTGAAAAAGCTAAGACTGTTCTCTGTTGCATACCACTTTCTCAGAGGCAATCTCTGTATAACGTACAGAGCCATGTGCAACCCAGAATTGTTGAACATGCTCCATCTAAGCAAAACCACATCTACTCGAGCCACACGCTCTAGGGATATAAACCTCAACACAACAATGAATAGAACATGCTGGAGGGATAGATTCCCTTCACAGAGACTTCCCTTACTATGGAAAAGGGGCCCGATCTACATAAGACAGAGCCCCTCACTATCATTCTTCAAGAGGAACCTTGATGAGTGGATGGGTAACAGACAGTTCACACCAGGGAATCACACCAACAGCACTACTAGATAGGGGCCAAGGGTACTAGCTGCTAGTACAAGGGTCTAGTGAACTACTAAAGGGGTGGTGAATACCGCACAATGTGGCTGGGCTAATATATGCCTTAGGGCAGATAGCCCAGTACCAACCTATGAACCTATGAACCTAAAAGGCTTTTCTGACCACTGCTGCCACATGATGGTCGAATGTGAGATTGTTGTCAACCTGAGTAACCAGGTCTCTCACCACAGCTTGTGTGCTTAGGGGGTTGCCATTGATGTGGTAATCAGTAGGGGCTGTGTTTTTGTTGAATGGTATGATAATACATTTGTTTGCATTTAACTTAAGGCCATGAGTTTGGCACCAGTTATTTGTAGCTATGAGACGCTCTTGCAAAATGTTAACATCATTTGGGGAGTCAATGACAGCACCCAATTTACATTCATCCACAAACATAGTTAGCCACAGGCCCTTTGTCTGTACCTGGACCTCTGAGAAGTAGATGTCAAACAGTAGCGGTCCCAGGACAGATCCCTGGGGCACACCACTAGTAACAGGTCTGCTGTCAGAAGTGGTGGAACCAGTTATGACCTTGTGAGTCCTATCTGTGAACCACTTGGCTACCCATCTGACTAGATAGCAATTAACACCAAGTTGTGTTAGCTTTTCAATGATGCCAGAGTAGGGGATTGTGTCAAAGGCCTTGGCCAGGTCAAGGTAAGCTGTATGTACTGACTTTCCCTCATCCTTGGTGACAGTTTCAAATAAGTCAACTAGGTTTAGTTGGCAAGGTCTGCCCCTGACGAATATGAATTGGGTGGGATCAAGTGCTTGGAGATTGCCCATTTCCTTGTTTATGACAGCTATAATAATACACTCCATGGCTTTACAGATCAGACTGGTCAAGCTGATGGGGCAATAGTTTCCTGGGTCAGAATCAGTAGGTAGTAGCACCACCACCTTTGGATGACAATGGACAATGGTAGCTCAATCTCTGGGAATGAAGCCTGTACTTGTTTTGTTGTGGCTAGGGTGGTGCTCAACAACAAGCTAGTTCTTGCTGGAGATGGCAGAAGACAGCCTGGGGATACTATCAGGTCCCATGGATGCTGCGTTCTTTACCTTGTATAGGGCCTTTAACACTTGATCTACTGAGATGTGAGTTGTGGGACAAGTATCGGGGATGTTAACTGGGCCTTTGGAGGGCAATAAAGGGGTGAAGTTTGTGCTGAACCTATCAGTTAGCAGGTTGGCTAAGTCAGCAGGATCAGTGTAAGTGGTACCATTAAGTTCTAAGTCAGAACAAACTTGGGCTTTGCCATGGAGGTTCCTAATGTGACTGCCCGACATAACTGAAGAAGGACTTGTGGTTTCCCTTTGTTTTGGAGGCTAGTTTCAACTCATAATTGGCTTTTGAGGTTTCCACCAGTGATCTACTTTGCTTGTTAAGGCGGAAAAGGGAGTTTTTCCAGTTTGGAATATTCCTTTTTACCCTTGAACAACAGTGTCTTCCTTTTGGGTTGTAAACCTTGATGATAGAGGATGTCCACCAGACAGGTTTGTGTTTCCTTGAGGAGCAGGTTTTAGTTCTATGGGGTATGGCTGAGACCATGCAGTTGTACAGGTGCTTGTATAATACACTGGCCTACTGTCCATCATCAACCTTTGCCCTTTTTCTTCTCTATACTCCCTAACCTCCAGTTACCTCCTGCATACATCTTATCCTTCACTACCCCCACTACCTCTTATCATAAAACCCTCTCCTGCCCCCATTTCTTCTACTTTCCTACTGACTTATTCCTTAACGCATCTCTCAAACAGCCAACATCTTATTTTTACTGTCTCCTCTAATACCCCCACTTCATTACCACTATTAAAGTCCTTCACTATAAACTGCCTTCACCTTCTCCAATGTTTATTACATTACTTATTCTTGAATCTGCTTATAATCTTCCACAGAATGTAGTTTTTGGGTTTACTATAATTTATTCAAAGTGAAGTCGGTCGATGCCACTTCATTCAAAAATCATAATGTCGACCGTAGGCAATGTCAAACACTGATATTGCTGAAATACACATCTGCCCCCTATCTCGACTCATGTTAAAACCCATCCCTAGGTAGCAGTCGACATGTATTTCGGCAATTCTGGTGTTCGACATTGTGAATTTTGCACAATCTTGGTCGACCATGTGAATAGTCGACCGAGTACATTTCGAGTATATGATAGTAAACCTAGTTTTTGTATGTCTTTCATTTATATTTTGTTAAACAGATCACAACTCTTACTGTAAGTGCTATTTCAACACCTCCGTTGTAACTCATGTACAAATTATTGTAACAATTTTTGCAATTCAACACGTTTTTCTTATAAATATATATATATATATATATATATATATATATATATATATATATATATATATATATATATATATATATATATATATATATATATATATATATATGGGATCACTACATAATCTCGAAATGTTAGAATATTGAATTCCAAAATCTCGAGACTATATAGCCGAAACCCCTAAATACTGAAAGACCAGAAGCGCGAAATTCAAAATCCCGATGTTCGGAGATATTGAAGTATCTCTTCTGGTGTTGCAGTTTGTTGATGGATAGGTGGAAGTTCAGGTAAGCATCTATGTGTAAGTGTGTTGGTTAGGGGCTTTAGTGTGTGTCAGTGTGTGTTGTGACTGTGGTGTGTGTGTGAGGGACTGTAAAATGTGTGAGTGTGAGTTTCCCTTGTGTGTCTGCGCAATCTCAGAGTTAGTATATTTAAGTAGAGGGGGTGTAGGGGGGCTTGCCCCCCCTGCTTATATGTAGTATAGGATGATATGTTTGATTGTGGGGGGAAATTGTGTGTATGAGTATGTGTGTGCTGTATGTGTGTATGTGTGTGCTGTATGTGTGCTGTATGTTTGGGATTTTGAATTTCATGCTTCTGGTCTTTCGGCATTTTGTGGTTTCGGCTATATAGTGTTGAGATTTTGAAATTCGATATTTCATGATTTCGAGATTATGTAGTGAATCCATATATATATATATATATATATATATATATATATATATATATATATATATATATACTATTTTTACTATGTTAAGTGTTTTTATTAAACATTACTGAAGCTTTTCTCCCCGGGACTCCACTGAAAATGGGTTTTTGGCCAAGTCAGACTTTCCTGGTAACCAAATGACAATAAATAAATAAAATAAATAAATAAATTGCAAAACCATTAAACCAAACAAATTACACAAACCAAAAATTTACACAAACAGACTACAGTAACCAATAACCAACTATTTACAACAAAAACTATATATATATATATATATATATATATATATATATATATATATATATATATATATATTTATATATATATATATATATATATATATATATATATATATGGGCTATATCATATGAGCAAATCGCACAAATTGCGGACGCTCATAATATCAAATGTAATGGACCTCAAACTTCCAATTGTAGGGGGCTGCGGCCCCTACACCCCCCGCTAAATATAGATTCCAACACTGAGATTGCACTGCAGTGTGGAAAGGGCAAATATCCCATTCTTTACTGTAACGCAATCTGAGAAAAAGTACTTCAAGGTCCGGTACGTTCGATATTATGAGTGTTCGCAATTTGTGTGATTCACTCATATGATATAGACCCTATATATATATATATATATATATATATATATATATATATATATATATATATATATATATATATATATATATATATATATATATATATATATATATATATATATATATATATATATATATATATATATATATATATATATATATATATATATATATATATATATATATATATATATATATATTGCTGTTGCTGTGTAATTGCTTCATTCAAGTTTTTAGTTTAAATATCATCACTAAGGTCACGTGAAGATTATCAGATTAAGCAGATGTGTCTACAACCTACAAGACATGATATCAACTGCTGTAATTCCAGGTAGCTTCGAGTGTAGAACGTTCAGACTGCAGCACCTCAGTATTCTTTTTACATAAGACCTGAGGGACCATTCAGTGAAAGTAATTCTGGGCATTTCTACTTTGAATTGATATATAATCTTACTAGAGCTGATAAAATTGTTAGAAAATACTTTAGAGATTAATAAGATTATTGCTTCTCTGTAAATGGTGCAGCTACCCACTGATGTGGATCTGATTGGGATTTTACACTTGTAGCTTTTGCTAAAATGTAAGCTATCTTTTCCCATCATGTCTGCATAATACTTGAGGAAGCTATCTGTTAAATGGAGCTTGCAATGACTACATAAGAATGAGGTCCTCTTCTGAGCAGTTGTGTGTCCTGCAAATTGAAAAAAATGGCAAATGTCCTGAGATTTTATTTTAAAAAAAAATTTTTCTGATTTTTTTTTTTAATAGTGCATAAAAAAAGTTTATTTTATATCTGACAACACCTAAATGTTATAAGAAACAGAATAATCAACTCAAATGCTACAATAATTTCATTTTGGCAAAAAAAGTGAAGTTTCTGTCCTTTGTACTGGCCATGGGTATGTTTTGCCCTACAAAATCTGATGTTTCGACAAAAAATGTCCCACTTTGGGCATTTGAAAAGGTGGCAACCCTACATAAGACTATGGGAATCATAGATTATATCTTCGCTATCTGTCAGGGACCAGTAACTATCAAGAAGGAATTTAAATTCCACTAGACAAAAACTTCAGAGTAGGGAATAGTACTGGAACTGTATTAGGGACCAACTGTTTTACATAAGGGACTATCATGGAAGACATTAAGGTAATGGCACCCGAATTTCTGACTACATTAGCTAAGACTCTTATATTCTGAAAAATCACTTTGGGGCAAGCTCTATGTGTGCCAAAAGATTCATAAAAAGATAGTGGTTTTGTCTTGATCATATTTGAGAAGCTGCTTATTACTTGGCAGTATTAGAATTGTTATAAAATATAATAAAGTTTGGGATAGAAAAGCATTTTTATGGCATTAACTGTGCCTTGTAGTGATTGGGGAAATTTACTTCAGGAATGTACTAATAAAAGTAATCAGTCCACAGGTTGGATAAACTCAAGGAGATGCTAGCAGAAAGGGAAGAATTAATTTTTTAGTCCCAGATATGCTGAGGGTGCTGCACGCCATTTATAGGGAGCATGCACATTCCTATTAATCAAGATAATTGCCTCGGCATTCACTGGGAGTGTCACACATTTCATCACATCAGTGTAGAGCCCAGCCATACTATTAAAAGAATTAAATATACTTTCCTGACAAACATGCATTGTAGATGGGTCCCCTAGACAGAACTAAACGATCATCTGCAAACATACTTTTAGTTTCCCCAGAACCCAACTTGCATCCAGAGAGCAAGTTAGAAAAGGCAATCTTCCTCATTGAGGTGCTGACAACTAAGAAAAAGATCAGAGGGGATAATAGGCACCCTTGTCTTGTGTCTCTTTAAGGCTTAGTGGATTGCAAAGAGTTGAGGCTGCTAAAATTGTCATGGAAGAGTTATATAGAGTATGGACTGCTGTAATAAAGGTTTGAGGAATCTCATACATGTTGAACATCTTCCACAGAAATGACCATGAACCATGTAACCATGAACCAGTAACAAATGCTTTTACAATATCTATTAAAAGGTTGCAGAGGCCAACGTGGATTTAGATTTGTTTGTATTGAGGTAAATTAAGCTCTTATGTGATCTGTGTTGACCTCCATTTAATGACCCTCACACTTCATACGCAAGCTGTGGCAGCACTGAATTTGGTTCCTCAGCCAAGATTTTTGCATAGTTGTACTTCTGAAATTTGCCAAGAACTTTGCATACAGTTTTACTTCTATAAACTGAGGCCAAGAAGAGATACTCTGCAAGTAAGACCCAAATGCAAGGCAGAATACAATCCAAGTAGACGACAATTGCCAGCACCAAGTTCAGTGTAAAGCATCAAAAAAACATCCAAAGGCTGATATGTAAAGTGTATAAACTTTAATAATTAATAAAAAACACCCAGACCAGTATCAGCCAGCAGGCTTTCCTCAGCGGGATAAAAATACATTAGCTGTAAAGTGACACACATATATATAGAATAAGTCATCCAATAGGATTCTTCCCAATGTGTTCTTCCCACATTCAAATTGTTTCCTATATGGGAGACAAAGAGAAAATGAAAAGTTATACAATAAAATGAAATAAAATAACACATGCTCATTAAAGTGAAACATCATTTTATAAATGATCATTCAAACCTGGTGAGAACAAAGCTCCCAGTTTAATGATCCAATACTTCTCTTTTTTAGTGAGAATAGAATGCCATCCCTGTTTATTGGATCTATCCCCAAGGATTCTGTCAATGATGGTGAACTGGAACCTGGCTGAATTATGTTGTGTACTGTGTCGAAGTAAGGCATTGGTCTCCCTCCTAGTTTGTATGTCACTACGATGTTCAGACATACGTAATCGAAGTGGTCGTGAAGTCTGTCCAACATAGAACGAACCACATGTGCATGTAGCAAGGTATACCACACAATCACTGTTACAATTGCCAAAAAATTTGATATCAAAAATTCTGTCTGTATTTTTGCTGGTAAAATGCTTTGATCTGAAAATGAAAGGACATGATGAACAATGACCACAATGGTATGTACTCCATAGTTTGTCACCTGTCATGGTTAATTGGTGGTGTATGGCTCCGGCCGAACTGACCCTTTTGTAATGTGAAAAAAAATTATCCCAATGTCCTACCCCTTCTATATCCATACCTGCATACATCACCAATCCATGGTTTGATCTCCTCATTGGCAGTGAGAATATTCCAATGCTTGGATATAACATTCCTCATAAGGTTAATGTTATGTCCAAATGTGGTGATGAACCGGATAGGTTCATCCTGTTCAGTGTGAATCTTGTCAGAATATTGGAGAAGGGAGGTTCTGGTGGAATTAAGAGCAGCTTGTTGAGAACCCCGGATGTCAAGCTCCTGGTAGCCCCTGGCTCTAAATCTGTTAGCTATATCCTGTTGAGATACATCATAGTCATTATCTGAGGAACAGATTCTGCGAATCCTGAGAAACTGAGACTTTGGTATGTTTCGGATGATGTGGTTGGGATGCATACTAGTTGCATATAAAAGACTGTTATACTGAAGGTATTTTAGAAATGTTTTACTACGTAAAGTATCATCAGAACTCCTGGTTATAGTTACATCCAGGAAATTGATCTCATTTTTATCATAAGTAGATGAAAACTCAATACCCCATTTGTTATGATTAAGATATTGGACAAATTCTGCTAAATATTGTTCATCAGAATGCCAAACCAACCAACAATCATCCGAATATCAACGCCATATGTTCAGTTCATCTAGATACAAATTATGTGAGGTGTCATAAATGAGTTGTTCCTCAACATATCCCATAAATTCAACAAATTCAAAAACAAAAAATTCAAACAACATTTAAATCAGCCCCTGTGATTATTGGCAGTCGCTTTTTCCTCTAAAGCACTAAATATATTTAAGAAAAGGGAAGGGGGGGGGGTCTGTATTTGTCCCATACATTATATAAAAATATAGTGTCAGTGTGTAAAATTACTTTTAAAATTCTCCATTGATCCAGAGCATCTTTCCTGACTTAGTTGCAGTAGTATTAAGATGGTTTGCTAGGCAAACTGCTATTCCACACTTAGAAGAGGATGCCAAATTACAATAGGTATTTTACATAGGTAGTTTTAAATATCTAGCATGCTGTTTGGCTGTGTTGATTTTGCAAATAAATATAACATCAGCCTTTACAGAATGCACATATCTATTGAAAGCTTTACATTTAAAATTGGAATTCAAACCTGTAATGTTAATTGTGACAGCCCACAGTGATATTACTACAGCTAATAATTACATGACAAAAGGGATAACAAACTTTGTCAGTTGTATCAAATTACTAAGGAAGATGAAACTGTCCAATAACATAAACTTAGCAAACAGCTCAGTACAGCAGGCTTAGTGCACTTGGATGTCAGCCATCACTTGTTGCATGCATAAGGCAATAGCAAAGACAGCCAATTACAAACACCTAATCTTAGTGCTTAGTTACTTTATTCATTTATTTATGGTTCTCCAAAGCAAATTTGTTTAGTTCTGAAGTATCATCTGTCACTTTAGACACTTGCAACACCAAGGCATCAACTTACTCCTGATGGTTGTAGGAAGAGCTTCATGCTGCCATAACACCGATAAAGGGAACAACGAGGTCAGGAGTTACAATTCACGCTACCACTGTTGGCTCCTCATTTAGTAGAAAAGGAAATGTTAGCTGGAGCAGGTTGTTAGAAAGTACGGCAAAACGAATAAAGAAAATGTGGTGAATAAAATCTTAACTTGAGATTTTTAAGGACCACATAAAATTAGCTGATCACAAAATGTGTGAAATGTAAACTATACAATGTAAAGCAGCCTTTTGCTGGTTAAAATATAAAAATATGAATTCTGCAGAGTTAAACTTATGTCTTCTATTCAAATTTTTTATGTGCATGGGTGTGGGGTGTGGTGGTGCAGGAGGGCTAATCGCCCTGCGAAAATGTAAAAAAAAATTTAGATTTTTGTGATTTTTTTCAGGGGGGAGGGCCAAGCTTGAGTGTTTGGAAAATTGATCATATGGTCTGGACCACATGAATTTTGAGTTTCTGAAAACGTAATCATCTGAAAGGCATACATACACACACACACACACACACACACACACACACATATGTATATATATATATATATATATATATATATATATATATATATATATATATATATATATATATATATATATATATATATATATATATATATATCTATATCTATATAAACAAAACAAACTTCACTATTAAAATTCCGAACTGTATACGTCATAAAATTAGTTAATTAAAGTTGAAAATAAACTAAGAATAAGGAGATCTGGACACTGAACAGATATTTGAATCTTCGTTCTTTAATGATAACAGAACTTTATCAGAATAACAGGAATTAGTTAGAAGACAGTGTACAAATATGAACATAAGTCATCTGATTATACAGTAACCAATGAGAGTAGAAATGTAACCATACAGTGCAGTAACTACTGCATAATGTAACAGTAAGAGAAGCCAATGGAAGTCTGTCATATTTTTTGAAATATACCAATGAATAGTGGGCATACTCTTACTGTAACATTTTGCATTAGTTACTGTACTGTATGCTTAGGAACACATTCACTTGTACAGTTCTAATCACCTCTTGCATAGGCAATTGTATTCCTGATGCCCACTATTCATTGGTATATTTCAAAAAATATTTAGCTGCCTTTCTAATCTTATCTGTCACTTTACTCCTGGGGATCAACTGGTTTTGTCCTATCTAGCTTCATCCTGCAGAACTCCTACCCTAGTGCCCCATTTTCATGTCCATCACCAGGTCTACCAGCCTTTCCCATCTCCCAACAATTACACTGATATGAGCTAGGTTGTCTTGACCATCTGCCATCAGCTGGTGGATTTTTATTATGACCTACTTAGTTCCCCCTCCTCTCCTGCATTTGTAGATACATTGCCTGAGGGCTACTCTTCTCATCTCTTCTGTTTGGACCATGCGTCCCCTCAGAGTGAGTCATCGATGAGTGCCCTTTTCCCCAGAATGGGCATGCCCATCCATCCCTGTGGGCACCTAAGACCCGCAAGTCACTAATCAAACCCATCTCACCTAGGTTGTAGTTAGGGCTTTAACCTTCTAATACACTGCAACATCTGGGATCAACACTTTTTTCTGAACAATTTTGTGCAACTCACACAATTGTTTACCCCTCTGGGCAGGGTCACCAGTGCTTACCTCATCAGCAGTGACTATGCTTCCCTGCAGGAGACAGCAGGTGAGTGTAGGTGAAAGCGCTGCTAGAAACAGCGGTAGATGTTCTTTCTTAGGCTGTAGTCGTGTCCTACCCATATGTCCTGCTGTTATATATCAGCAACTAGGGTGGCAACAATGTAAGGACTACAGTGAAAGCCCACACTCAGATGAGACTAGACATGCCTCTCAACCAATGTCTTATCCTGTAAAGGGAGCTGGTGCAAATTTTAATCTCCACTAGGAATTAACAAGTGGTCCACTGCCATCTCCATCTCACCCATACCTGTCCCCTGAGAAATTTCAGAAGGCAGAGAATGTTCATTGTTACCCGACCCCAGTCCCAGCATGTGGCAGTGATGCTGTATGATGGGTTATCAGGGTCTCTGTCAGGGATTAACAACAAAGGCAGAGAATGTTCATTGTTACCCGACCCCAGTCCCAGCATGTGGCAGTGATGCTGTATGATGGGTTATCAGGGTCTCTGTCAGGGATTAACAACAAAGGCAGAGAATGTTCATTGTTACCCGACCCCAGTCCCAGCATGTGGCAGTGATGCTGTATCATGGGTTATCAGGGTCTCTGTCAGGGATTAACAACAAAGGCAGAGAATGTTCATTGTTACCCGACCCCAGTCCCAGCATGTGGCAGTGATGCTGTATCATGGGTTATCAGGGTCTCTGTCAGGGATTAACAACAAAGGCAGAGAATGTTCATTGTTACCCGACCCCAGTCCCAGCATGTAGCAGTGATGCTGTATCATGGGTTATCAGGGTCTCTGTCAGGGATTAACAACAAAGGCAGAGAATGTTCATTGTTACCCGACCCCACTCCCAGCATGTGGCAGTGATGCTGTATCATGGGTTATCAGGGTCTCTGTCAGGGATTAACAACAAAGGCAGAGAATGTTCATTGTTACCCGACCCCAGTCCCAGCATGTGGCAGTGATGCTGTATGATGGGTTATCAGGGTCTCTGTCAGGGATTAACAACAAAGGCAGAGAATGTCCATTGTTACCCGACCCCAGTCCCAGCATGTGGCAGTGATGCTGTATGATGGGTTATCAGGGTCCCTGTCAGGGATTAACAACAAAGGCAGAGAATGTTCATTGTTACCCGACCCCAGTCCCAGCATGTAGCAGTGATGCTGTATCATGGGTTATCAGGGTCTCTGTCAGGGATTAACAACAAAGGCAGAGAATGTCCATTGTTACCCGACCCCAGTCCCAGCATGTGGCAGTGATGCTGTATGATGGGTTATCAGGGTCTCTGTCAGGGATTAACAACAAAGGCAGAGAATGTCCATTGTTACCCGACCCCAGTCCCAGCATGTGGCAGTGATGCTGTATGATGGGTTATCAGGGTCCCTGTCAGGGATTAACAACAAAGGCAGAGAATGTTCATTGTTACCTGACCCCAGTCCCAGCATGTGGCAGTGATGCTGTATGATGGGTTATCAGGGTCCCTGTCAGGGATTAACAACAAAGGCAGAGAATGTTCATTGTTACCCGACCCCAGTCCCAGCATGTGGCAGTGATGCTGTATGATGGGTTATCAGGGTCTCTGTCAGGGATTAACAACAAAGGCAGAGAATGTTCATTGTTACCCGACCCCAGTCCCAGCATGTGGCAGTGATGCTGTATGATGGGTTATCAGGGTCTCTGTCAGGGATTAACAACAAAGGCAGAGAATGTTCATTGTTACCCGACCCCAGTCCCAGCATGTGGCAGTGATGTTGCATGATGGGTTATCAGGGACTCTGTCAGGGATTAACAACAAAGGCAGAGAATGTTCATTGTTACCCGACCCCAGTCCCAGCATGTGGCAGTGATGCTGTTTGATGGGTTATCAGGGTCTCTGTCAGGGATTAACAACAAAGGCAGAGAATGTTCATTGTTACCCGACCCCAGTCCCAGCATGTAGCAGTGATGCTGTATCATGGGTTATCAGGGTCTCTGTCAGGGATTAACAACAAAGGCAGAGAATGTTCATTGTTACCCGACCCCAGTCCCAGCATGTGGCAGTGATGCTGTATGATGGGTTATCAGGGTCTCTGTCAGGGATTAATCTCTCTGTATCAACAAAACAGTCAGAATAAATAAATTAAATAAATAAACAAATATGGAATGTGAGAGGACAACATTGAATATTACAGTTGCGACAATGCATTTTTACTACCTAGTGGGGTTATTGGAGTCATCAAATTGTATTTAAAATTTTATTAAGTAGTGTGTTCTTTTACAAAGAAATATACTAGCTGCATAAAAAAGATGTAGCAGTAAAGCAATTTTTTATATACATGAAAACATTTCCTGAAATTAAGCAATCATGCAAGCAAAGTGGTTGGATTGGAACTAACAGGGAGCATTTGTAATTTACTCTAATTTTAACCTGGTAAAATTAATTAATACTTTGGTTTATGTATTATTTCAATAATATTTGAGGCACATAATGATGGTTGTTGTGTTTAAGAAATTAAGCAGACTATGCTGTGACAAAGTTATTAATACAGTTTCTTATATCCCATAGTACTCTTGAAATGTGTAATTTGATGATTGAATAGCTCTCATGTCAGTTATGTTAAGTAATTTTGCAAAAACAGTCTGAGACACACTAAGGTATCATACTTGTAAGTGATTCTAGCTCAGATACTTTGATAGCTGTTGTCACACTTCTCCATCTCTTGGTGAGTAATGGAATCTATTAAATGTATTGTTGTCATTGAGGAAGGTTAATCTTTTTCTGCTTTGAAAAATTTCTAATGACTCTGCTGTTGACAGATGCCTTTTTTACAGGACTAAATTCATGACTAAGGGTATTTGGAGATCTGTTATTTGTCTGATTCTATCTAACCTGATAATTAGAAATGAAGAGAGAGGTGGTTATTAGTTCCTTCATTGTATTTAATTTATTTATTAATTAATTAATTTTATTTTACATTTGTTTACTGGGAGAGTCCAACTGGACAGCGGGTGTCCATTTTCAGCAGAGGCCCGAGGAAAAAAGCTCTATAAGTACAGTAGTTACAGAATTTAGAAGTAATAGTTATAATGTTACAGAGATTTAGAAGTAATAGTTACATTGTTACTGAGTTTAAAATGTCGACATCAGTTGACGACATACTACAAAAGTTAAAACAAAGTTGAAGGGAACTATATTAGAACTCAGGAGATACATTACAAGTATATTAAAATGAGCTTAGTATTAAAGCAAAAAAAGAAAAAGCAGAAGAACATATGTTCAATATTTACAAAGAGCATCTAATGGGCACATTAGTAGCATTCACAAGAAGTTAAAGGGTGTAAGCAACACTGAGCATGTCACTTAGACATAAGGGGGTATAAGCAATGCTGAGCACATCACTTACACATAAGGGGGTGTGAGCAATGCTGAGCACATCACTTAGACATAAGGGGGTTTGAGCAATGCTGAGCATGTCACTTACACATAAGGGGGTGTGAGCAATGCTGAGCACATCACTTACACATAAGGGGGTGTGAGCAATGCTGAGCATGTCACTTACACATAAGGGGGTGTGAGCAAAGCTGAGCACATCACTTACACATAAGGGGGTGTGTACAATGCTGAGCACATCACTTAGACATAAAGAGGTGTGAGTAATTCTGAGCACATTACTTAGACATAAGGGGGTGTAAGCAATGATGAACACATCACTTACACATAAGGGGGTGTGAGCAATGCTGAGCATGTCACTTACACATAATGGAGTGTGAGCAATGCTGAGCATGTCACTTACACATAAGGGGTGTGAGCAATGCTGAGCACATCACTTACACATAAGGGGGTATGAACAATGGTGAGGACATCACTTACACATAAGGAGGTGTGAGCAATGCTGAGCATGTCACTTACACATAAGTGGGTGTGATCAATGCTGAGCACAACACTTACACATAAGGGGGTGTGAGCAATGCTGATTATGTCACTTAGACATAAGGGTGTGTGAGCAATGCTGAGCACATCACTTAGAATAAGAAGCTTAAGAAAGCGGTACTGCTGCTGTGTAGTGAGGGGTTAAGGTGGGCCATTGCAGCTGCATAGCCAGTTGGTGAGTAGGTGTGATTTAAGGCGTCTTTTGAAAGTGTGTGTTTTGTTTTGTAGTCTGATGTCAGGAGAAAGACTATTCCAGGTGTTAGCAACTTCATTAGGGAAACGGGATTCCCCAAAGCTATTTTTACATGGGATTTTTTCTATCGGGGCTTTATTCTTGGAGCATAATTGTCTATTTGAAGTGTAGAAGTTTAGTAGTCCAGTTAGGGATGTTTTTTTTCTGGATAGTATAGTATTTGGTGTGCTAGGTTGAGTTGGTGGAATTGTAATAGGTTGGGCAGCTCAAGTCAGTGTAAAGTAAGTAGGGACTGGCAGTGGCAGGAAGGAGATCTGGCATTGGTAGCAAATTTGGTGATTTTGTGGTAACGTAGAAAGTTTGTTAAGGTCAGGCTTATTTAAATTTGTTAGTACTTGACATGTATAAAGTAATGTAGGTAAGAGATGTGTTCTGGCTATAGTAGTTCTAGATTTGGAAGTAAAGTACTTTTTGCAGCGGTATAGGCTCCCTAGCTTTTCGTGAACTTTGGAGATAGGATATATATTTGTTGATTCGTAGTTGTTGGTCTATTGTAATCCCTAGTAATATGGCCTCTGGAACTTGAGACATGGGGGTCTTATTGGCTGAGAATATAGTGAAGGTGGTTAGGTCATTAGTCTTTGTTGGGTGGAATAGTTTGAGTTGGATTTTATTTGGGTTCAGTATCGGCTGTGATTTATTTAACCAGTTTGCAATCTCTGTGAAGGATTCCGGGACATTTTGCTGGAACTGCTGGAGATTAGATGCAGAGCGGATTAGAGTTGTGTCATCACCATATTGTACTATTTTGGCTTTTGTAGTAGATAAGTGAAGTTGATTAGCAAAAATATTAAAGATAAGGTGGCCGAGAATGGAATGCTGGGATATGCCTAGCATGACTCGGAGAGGGAGGATAGGGAGTCATGTCATTTGACTGACTGAAGGTGGCTGTTTAGGCAACTTCAGAACCAGAGCAGGGTGAAGATGTCCATGCTGATTTGGTGAAACTGTATTTAATGCTTTGGATAAGTCTAGAAAGAGTCTACAGTTTGCTGTAGCCTGTCGTTTCTCTGCTGTGGACTTTGCTGTTGGTGTTTGTATTAGTTTCTGAGAGACTTGTTAAGATTTTTATTCATGGCAGAGAGTGCGGACTGTGTTGAGTTTCAGAACACACCTGTTTTACTTCAGGATGTACCAGATGACGCTCCGGTTACCAGGGGGGAATTCAAACAAGTTTTGTCTTTATTAACTCAGTTGAGTAATAATATGCTGAATTTAAGTGCTACTAATTTATCCTCTCCAATTCCTGGTAACCAAATACTAGGTCTACACAGAAAAGTGCTTCCAGTACCAACGCAAATACAGAATGGATGCGACCGGGTGGAACCTCCTGACAAGATTATATTGGTACAATCCGATCTACAGGAGCAGCCTGGGAGAAAACAAATTGACCGTTGTTACGGACCAAGCTCACAAACGAGTGGTTTTAACTTCAATGCATGGACTGAGCAACAGTTTTCATTTCAAAAAGGTACTGTTTCAGCCTTTTCTAACCAGAGTGGGGGTGCAGACCAAGAATTTAAAAAACTGAGCGATAAGCTGTATGCTTACAAAACATTACAGCTTGAGATTGACTATTTGAAAGAATGTGTGAGGGTACGCCGAGTACCAAAAGCCTACGTTGTTTCAAATTTCCCAACGGTGCTCTACCAGGAACGGATTTATACAATGATTTAGTAAAATTGTTTGACAAAACTGGTTTAGAGATGTTGAATTTTTTAATCAAGGACTATGAAGAAAAAGCTGTAAATTTGTTAGATGATGTCAATAAATTGAATGACTGTATTGTTAAAGATAAAAATTTTCTTGGTATTAAAAAAGATTGTGATGGTGTGTTTGAGGAAGTTGACCTGCACTGTGTAAAAATAGTTAATCGTAAGATTAGAAAACTTGAACAGGATTTGGTTGAATACAGGGATGGGGTGGCCTACCCACCTCCGGGTAAAAACAGGGGAAGGGGTAACAACCTTGATGGTACGGGTACTCACCCAGTTGGTAATGTTAATAACAACAACAATATGGATGTGTATACCCCTGAACTTCCTAGGAGAAGCGAGTGTCTAGCCCAAAAAGATAATAGAAACATCCAGCAGGGTTTTCAGGTTCCCCAGGGCAGACTGGGGGTGAGAAGCACAACCTATTACCAGCAAGGTTGGAGCAAACCATGCAGATAAAGGATTTGAACTGCATAGAAGTTGCTGATATAGGTTACGTTTTGGATGGGCTACCAAAGCACAAATATGAGGTAGTAACTAATAACAATTTAAACATTTACAATTTTACGGACATGAATGTTACAGGTGACTTTTTTGAACTGTTCATAAGGGGTCTGCATTACATACCTTCACGTACATTTAATTTACCCAGTACATTAATAGATCTGAAACTTTTTGTTAGACGGTTGAACTTATCTCTGGAACTAGATAGGCCAGGTACAGTGAATGAACAATTTGTCAGAGCAAGTACCTTCAATCCCCCTACTCACTCAATTTAAAAAATATTTGAAGAATTAGTGGAACTGGACCTAAGGAAGCAGCATGCTATTAATACACGTTCAACATCCCCCAACTTATCTTTTGACCAGCAGCGGCTTATTTATTTGCTCAAGGATGAAGGCATAAGAGTAATGAAACCTGACAAAGGTGGAGGGATAGTTTTAATGTATAATTGTGCGTACGAGACGCAGATTCTTAGCATGTTGCAAGATAGTGCACAATATGAGTTAGTCTCTAGAAACGAAGTCAACATAGTGTATGCCAAAATTAAATATGATTTGTTTGACTTGTTAATGCAAGGAGCTATCAATGAAAAATTATACAACTTTTTGAATGTGGATAAACCTAAGACACCGATAATATTCGGTATACCTAAGGTCCATAAGGGTTTGGACCCATTAAGATTTAGACCAGTTGTGGCAGGGTCCGGTAGTATTACAGAGCCACTAGGGAAATTCATTGACCAGACTGTTAAACAATTTGTCATGTCATTGGAACATGTCTGCAAAGACTCCTGGGAATTTTTAAAAGGTTTGGATCAGAATTTCTTTAAACATACTTGTCTAATGGTTTCTATTGACATTGTGGAATTATTTCCAAGTATCCCACATTTAACGGGGATTGAATGGTTCAATGAAGTGCTGGCTACACAATCAGGGTTGAGTGCTAATATAGTGATGTTATTGGTAGAATTTATGGAAGTTATTCTCAAAAATAACTTTATTTATTTTAATGGTGAGGTCTACAGACAAAGAAGGGGCATGGCGATGGGCACCCCATGTGCTTCAGCTTTTGCCAACATAGTGTTACATTACTGGGAAAACAAATTTATATTTTCAACTGCTTGGGCAAAACACATTGTGCATTATAAACAATTTTTGGATGATATTTGCATTTTATGGGAAGGAAATTATGAACATTTCTTAGAATTCATGTCCTATATTAATACTTCAACACATTTTCTTTCTTTTGTGCACACTGTGAGTGATGAAGTTCTTAATTATCTAGATGTAACACTGGTTAAGGATCATACAAGGGGTATTTTTCAATCTAAGATTTATAGGAAGGCAACTTTTTCCAGCTCTTATTTACGCTTTGAGAGTGGTCATCCCTTTTTCCAAAAGAAAGGAATAGTGAAAGGACAATTCATCCGGGCGTCAAGAATGTCGAGCACGGATTAATTGTTTTTGAAAGAGGTGGACTTTTTGAAAGAACTTTTTGCAGAAAGGGGTTACCCTATAAAGCTGGTGAATAATCTACAAAAAGAAGTGATGGCTAACAGAGGGTTAATGTATTCCCCTCTACTGGGCATGGGTTTGTTACCCAATGTGCAGGGTAGGCAGGAAAAACAATTTAATGGGCATAGTAGCTTTGTCTACACCTATACTAGGGACACTGAGCAGTTGGAACAAATTGTTTTGAAATACTGGCCTGTTTTGACCCTTCAGGAGAATTTTCATGACATTATTCCAGAGAAACCAAGTTTTGTAAAAAAGAGGGACATGAATTTGAAGGGTCTTTTTGAAAGTAAAAATCACCTTTCAACTAATTTTGCTGTGGTTTCGAAAATAGGCACACATAAATGTGGTACCTGTAGACAGTGTTCTCTGATTATTAATGATAGTAGTGTATATATACCTTCAAGGAACTTTAAGGTCCATACAACTGGATATTATAATTGTGCAACCAAGAGTGTGGTTTACATGGAGATCTGTGTTCTATGTTGGAGTTTTTATATAGGGAAGACAGAAAGGCCTTTAAGGCGAAGAATTTATGAACTTATAAAAAGAAAGACACAAACGCCTTTTATAAGCACTATATACAGTGCCCTGACATGAAACTTAAATTTATGGTACTGGAGCAGGTTGCACAGGACCCTCGGGGAGGAGACTGGGAAACATTCCTGGAATATAGAAAACTTATATGGCAATTAAAATTAGATGCAGCTAGGTCCCCAGGTTTAAATGACAGTATTAGTATTTCAAGTGTGCTCAAACTACATAAAGCGAAACTGTAGTGTTATACATGGTTATATATATATATATATATATTATATATATTATTTTAGAATTTTATAGATAGAACATTAACATAATATGATTGAAAGAATGTTTTTTTAATAGTGAACAATGTGTTTGGAAGTATTTTGGTATTAATGTATTGTTTTTTTTGTAAGTATATGGCTTGTTAAACATTTTGCAATGCAAAAATGTGGGGGAGGTTTTTAACATTCATTTTTTAAAGGAATTCAATTGAAGTAATTCTGACTGATTAATTAACTTAAATTGAAGCAATTAAAAAACACCATGTGACCAATGGTTATTGTATTTAAGGGCATTACTTTTTTATGTTTGTATCTTGATAAAGCCTGGTAGGAACCAGGTGAAAGCGCTTGAGATATTTGATGTTTTTTTGGATTTTAAAGGTTATTAAAAGACTTCAAACTACAGTTTGCTGCAGCCTGTCGTTTCTCTGCTGTGGACTTTGCTGTAAATCTAGAAAGATGGAAGAGACTAGACTGCCTTGGTTTCTATGTGTATTTATGGTGTTGATGAAACTGATTAGGGCAGTGTGGTGCTGTGTGATGGTCAAAAACCATGTTGAGTTTTGAATAGTAAGTTATTGGTGAGAAGGTGGGTAAGAAATTGGTAATGGACACATCTTTCTAGAATCTTTGATAGGGGTGACAGGATTGCGATGGATCGATAGTTGAGGGGTCAGTAGAGGGGCCACCTTTATGGAGGGGAATGATGAATGAGGTTTTCCAGAAGGACAGAGTGTTGTGTTCAGTAATGGATCTATTTATCAGTAAGGAAAAGGGGTAAGCTATGGCCTTAGATGCAATTTGAAGGTAGTCAGCTGGAAGATTGTCAGCAGCGAGGGTGGTGGGTTTGAGTTTGGATAAGAGTTTTTGGATGGTTGATGTTGAGACTGGCTTGAGTGAGAAGGGGGTATTGATTATTTGTCCCTTAGGGGATTATGGGACATCAGTAGGATTTATATTGTAAATAAGTTTAAGTATAGAGGAGGTAAAATATTTGTTAAAATTAGAAGCTATGTCTGAGTTTGATCCTTCTATAATGGGTGGAGAGACTAGAAGTTCTGCCGAGTTGAAGGATATTGTTCACTGCTGCCCAAAATTTTTGAGGGTTGGAACTATGCTTCCTTTGTTGAGACATGTAGTGATTTTGTCACTTTTAATTAATTTTTTTTTTTTTTTGCTCTATTGTGAAGTTCAAGGAAGGTTTGCCTAGTTGTGACTGTTTTGAGTTGGCACCAGGTATTCCACACATTATCCCTTTCCTTGATTAAGAATCTTTTGGATTTTTTTAGCCAAGGGGTTGGGTTACTACAAATCCTAATTGTTTGAAGTGGGGTTAGGTGGTTTAGGATCTTTAGAAATGTGGAGTTAAAGTATTCAACTGCCTGGTCTAGTGGAAGGGTTTTGATGGGAGTCCAGTTGAAGGAATATAAGGCATCCAAGAATTGGTTATAGGAAAGTTTTTGTGAGTGTGAGTGTTAACAGGGAGGGAGAGTTATTAGTTTAGAGTCTGTGTCTAGGCAAAAAAGTTGGATTCTGATCAGAGATGTGGCCAGTGTACCACACTGATGAGCAGTATTGGGGTGGTTTGTGAGGATCCAATCTAATATGGATTCCTTTTTTGAGGTTTTATCAATACGGGTGTGTGTATGTATGAGTTGGGTGAAGTTGCATAAATTAAGGTTATTAGCTGGTCAGGGAGAGTGAATGGAGTTCTAGTTAATATTGACATCACCTAGCAAGATAGTTTCTTGGGGGAGGGAGTGGGAAGCCCAGTGGAGTATTGACTTTAGGGTGGACAGGTTGTTGCCTGGGAGTATGTTTAGATACTTGTGCTGATTACTGAAGAGTTTTGCAAATAGAGTTTCCGCATTTTTAAATTCTGGGGATTATTTCTGTAAGAGCTGGATTTTTAGGTTAGTTTTATAAAGAAGGGCAACACCACCACCTATTTTGCCTATTCTGTCAGCTCTATGAATGTTATATCCAGGTGCGGGTTATGGAGTCATTCTTAACATGTGGCTTGAGCCAGGTCTCAGTAAGGAGTATAATGTTGGGGTTAAATAAAGAAATTATGGCATTGAGTTCTTCTACTTTGTTCATAATACTGCAGATGTTCAAGTTAAGTATAAGTAAGTCTGCAGGTTGAATGGAGGTTGACAGTTATTTGTGGCTGGTGTTGGACCTGGGTTGGGGTGGATGTCCCCTGCTAGTAGTAACTGGGATGCAACATTGGTAATAGTTTTGAAGTATAGCTTTATGAGGGGATTTGAACCCGAGACATGGTTGTTTTTTGGATTGTGTGAAATAGTAAGTAGGTGTGGTGTGGTCGATGAACGATGGGTTATAAATGGCAGGTGATATGGTAATATGTTTAAGGGGTATAGACTGGGAAGGGGTAGGGTGGGGGGTATTATTGGGTTATTAATTTGGGTGGGTACAGTGTGATAGGTGGTAGTAATAGAGAGTAAGGAGAGGCAGGTGGATAGTGTGGCTATTAGTGCGGGAGGATTGAAAAATCGTGGGTTGTGAGACATGGTGTCACTGATTTAGAATTAAAGGTATAAATGTTAATGCACTTGGAGAGTGAGTAGGATGAGTGAAGGATGGGTTGGGATATACAGAGGACTAGTAGGGGGTGATGAGCTATGTATGGGCAGAGGAGAAGTGTGAGATAGAGTGCAGGATTTGGTGGTATAATAGATTTTGGGAGGGGTTTGTGTATTATGTTTGGATTGGAAAGTGGGAGGTGTTGTGAGGGGTTACATGACTCTGGATACTAATAAATTTAGATGTAGTGGGGATGTGTGGGGAATGGGGGCAGGGTAGGGGAGTGGAGTGAAGCCTGAGCACAGAGAAGGTGAATGGAGTGGGGCTAAACCCCGCTCCATTCACTGGTTTGTATTTGTTCTGTAATACTCCATTTATTGATTAGGGAAAGTAGATTAATTATTATTATTTTTTTTGCAGTTCAAGTGCCCCACAAAACACTTGTTTTCTGTGGATAAATCTGAGAATGTAAGAAATGCTTGCAGTGACATACAATTGTTTTAAGATGTAAGGACTGAGGTAAGTAATTTAGTTAATCATATTGTAGGTATTTCACTTAGTAATCTTTCTGTATGTCGATCATTTAAAACATTCAAAATCAACTGTTAGAGTTGCTTATAAACTGTGCATGCTAGCCAACTAAACAAAACAATGTACTGCAGATCCTTTTCTGTCATGATTTGGGCCAGAAGAGCAAGGATAAAAGCAATCTATCTATCTATCTATCTATCTATCTATCTATCTATCTATCTATCTATCTATCTATCTATCTATCTATCTATCTATAGCAAGCTAAGCTATCTGCCTTTCCATCTGTCTATATGTGTGTAAGACAATTCATTGAATCACCTAAATATTGACAGCCTAAATAATGAAAAAATAACTAAAGTTCAAAATATCAACATTTAAAAACATCTAAATGCAAAATATTGTCAAACTCTAACCACATCCCAAACCAATGTTTTTGCAGGATACTCCTCCATACCTCCTAATTATTTACACCAACTACGAGGTTACACAATAGTGAGGAAATGTTATATACCTTTTCCTGACGTAACTTCAATTTTGTCAATATTTTGTGTTTAGATATTCCATGTAATTTTGCTTAATAGGTTCATAGTCAGGTTCATAGGTAAGTACTGGCTATAGGCCCAAGGGCCAATGTAAGCCTAGCCAACAAGGTTCCCTGGCTTTTTCCACCCAAGAAAGTTATTTTTCTGTGCTCCTGACGAGCAGAGCCACAGAAGTGATCCCAGGGGTATATTTCCTATTTCCCATCCAGTCATCAAGATTTTTCTTGAAGAGTGCTAATGAGCAACACTGCTGGACATAGATGGGTAGCTTGTTCCAGAATATGTGAAGTCTCTGGGACAGGAATCTATCCCTCCAGCATGTTCTGTTTATTGTGGTGACAAGGTTTAGGTCCCTAGAGCTTGTATCTCAGAAGGATTGCAATTTATTTAGGTGTAGATTTCCAACAGCTTTGAGTTTGAAATAGCTTTATATGTTAGGTAGAGATCACCTTGCAGTAGGAGATATGCTATGGAGTAAAGCTGGAATTATTTGAGACAGTCAGCGGAAGGCAACTGTCTGAGTCTTTGTGAGGTACTTCTGTAGCCTTTCCAGCTGTTGCAGATGTCTTGTGAGATACATTCCAAAAGGGGCTGTGTACTAAATAAGGAGTCTATTGAGAGCTGAGTAGAGGGGAACAATGGCCTCTTTTTTCCTGGATGAGAACCCTTTCATATGAGGTTTGCCATGTAGAAGGATTTCCAGACTACTGTGACAATGTGATTATCAAAGGAGAAAGTACTGTCCACCTGAGTCCCAAGGTCTCTTATCACACCTTCAGCATTAAGTGGACTGCCGCCTATGTGGTAGTTCATAGGTATAGAGGTTTTTCCAAAGGGAATGACAATGCACTTTTGGCATTGAGCTTGAGGCCATGGCTCTGAAACCAGTCATCTGTCTCAGTGAGGCCCTTCTGTAGGATTTCCTTGTCATTTGGTGACTTGACTATGGCACCTAATTTGCAGTCATCTGTGAACTTCGTCAGCCAGAGGCCCACTGTGTTAGCCCGTACTTCAGAGAAGTAGATACCAAACAGGAGAGAACCCAGGACTGAACTTTGTGGTACTCCACTGGTTACTGGTTGGAAATCAGATTTGGAGTCTACCACTTTGACAGTGTGGGTTCTGTCAGTGAGCCAATTGGTGACCCATCTTGTGACGTATGGATTTATACCTAGTTTAGTGAATTTATCTATCATTGCAGAATGTGGGATGGTGTTGAATGCCTTGGCGAGGTCCAGATAGGCTGTGTGAACTGCCTTACCCTCGTCTACGCCTTTGGTGACTGTTTCAAAGAAGTCAATCAGGTTATGGAGGCATGATCTGCCTTTCACAAACCCAAACTGGGTGGGGTCCAGGGTTTGGAGGTTACCAATGTCTTTGTTTAAGAGTCCCATGATGATACATTCCATGGCCTTGCAGGCCAGGCTTGTCAGTCTAATAGGGCGATAGCTCCTGGGGTCCATGGTGGCTCCCCTTTGTGTAATGGTATAACTGTTGCTGTGCAACATTCAGTGGGTACAAAGCCTGATGTGAGGCTATGGTTGAAAATGGTGCTTTGGTGGGGGGCCAGTTCATTCAGAAGTTCATATAGAACACAGCCTGGGATATTGTCCGGTCCCATGGATGCTGAATTCTTGGCTTTGGAGAGTGCAGTTTTTACCTGCACAGTTGTAATTGCAGGGGGTTCCACATTCTTGCGGTATAGATATGTTCCCTTTAAGGGGTGAGAGGGGGGTAAAGTTAGCACTGAACCTATCAGCCAGGATGTTAGCAAAATCAGTTGGTTCTGTGATTTCCGTGCCATTGTGCTGTAACTCAGAGCAGATATGGGTGTTACCATTGAGATTCTTGACATAGCTATAGAATGCTTTGTGGATGTCTTTGGAATCAGTGGCAATCTTGTTTTCATAGCTAACTTTGGAGGATTTTATGAGGAATCTCAGCTTCTTACTGAGACTGAGCAGGGAGCTCCTCCTCTCATGGGTTTTTACTCTCTTTTGAAAGATTTTCTTCCTTCTGTTGTAGAGTTTGTTTATGGCAGGGGACCACCAGATTAGCTTCTTTTTTTTGAGGATAGCATCTTGGTAATGTTGGGAATAGCATGATTCATGCACTTGTGTAAGTGCTTATAGAGTGCATGTGTGTAGAATTCATCAGTCATAACTGTATCGTCCATTTGAATGGGTGTCATGAAGTTTGTCATTTCTGTCTTAAGAAGCATGAAGTTGGCTTTGGAGAAATTTTTTACACTGGTCTCTTTAATGGGGGTTGGGGGCTGGATGTGGATATCTATTGTGATTAGCTTATGGTCAGATCTGAACAACAAGGAGTTGACTTCAGGTGTGGAACACCTGTCACTCATGTTGGTAATGACTAGGTCTAGGATATTGCTTCCCCTGGTGGGGGAGTGGATAAGTTGATCCAGGGCATTGGAATTTATGACTTCTGTAAAGCTTTGAGCAAAGGAGTTGGTACATGAGTAGTTTTTCCAGTTAATGATGGGGTAGCTGAAACCTCCCATTATTAGGGTGCTTGGCTGAACCCTAATATTTTCCAGTATATCGAGAAAAGAGGAGTGGGAATCCTGGGGCATGGTGGGGGATCTGTAGCAAGTTACAATTTGGATTGCGGTTTTGTTCAGAGTTAATTGCACTTGGATAATTTTAGATGCATTATGTTGGCAACTAACATGGAGGTGTGGATAACAATTGTTAGAAAAATCCGAAGATAGTAGTGGAATTATTGGTATGTGTAAAAAAAAAAAAAGGTACTTGCAAATGTAATAGGTGTAACATTTGTAGGTACAGTAAGGAGGGGTCCTTTGTGGTTTTGCCACACTTGTTTTATAACATATATCCAAATGTTAGATGTAATTGTTAATTACTCTGTAAGGAAGTACCTCAGCTACTTGACAGATATCGATTTTGAGTAATCAGGTTACTGTTACATTTATGATTGCACAAAACTGGATAACATTCTCTCCTGTTTTCTAAGTGTTTTAGTCTGCAAAGACACCTAGATATGCTGTCCAGACATATATTTCAAAATAAAATGAAAATCAATATGTTATAAACTAAAATATGTCTTTGGTTTCTAAAAAAGTTGGATTTACTTTATATTCTACGTGATGGGGTGTTAGAAAGGGTGAATCTGTTCAATAACTAAGACATCCAGTCGGTCTTGCATACATCACAGAGTGTTTGCATTGAAGATTTCCAGGCACTTGGCTACATATCAAGCCTCGTTAAAGCAATATCTCCTTTCATTTTTATATATTTATTTATTTATTGATATTTGATTACCAGGAAAGTCTGACTGGATAGGAGCCCATTTCCAGTGGAGGCATGTGGAGAAAAGTTCTAGTTTAATGATTTTAACTTTGTTCTGCAGCTTACTGAAACTTAAGTAAGAAAACTGTTCCTTCTTGTAGAATACCTAAAAACACACACACATCAGAATATCAGAATGTCTGCAGAGCTGTTAAAAATGGTGAGAGGTATTGAAAATTTGAGCTATTACCAAAGTCACATTAACACTATTTTCACTGTTCTGTAGAAGTACCAGAGATTAGTTTATGTTGAGTGACAAAGGCGCTAAAACGAATATCATTTTAGAATGACTAGGTTTAAAATGAAGCTACAGGTATGATAATTTCTGTGTAATTAAATCACTGAATGGAAATATTTGTAGCCATTTCTTTTCAGAATAGAAATGCAAAAGCATAACTGAGATCATGAAAAGAGGCCTCCTTGTATGTCGCTTTATAATTGCAGATGTTGCAAGACCTTCATTTCTTTTTAATTTGTTACCATAAACAGAGAGTCCAAGTTCTAGCCCTTCCCACAATTCATAAGCAGTTAGCACCCACCAGGCCTTACAAAGTTTGTTTCCTAACAAAATTTAGAATGTTGAAGTTTACAAGAAATAAATATTTAATTAACATAATAATGCAGTGCAAACAATAACAGCGAAAACATGATAAAAATAGTACACCAATCAAGGAAAAATCAACTTGAATTACGTTATAACTTGATGAGTCTTGTATGCCACGTCTCTGCTACCTAATAATGAAGTAGGGATGATCCTTCCTGTGCTTTTAGAAATGTACTTTTGTGATGTTCGAATGGTAATGATAATCTTGCTACATTTACATTGCTATAAATCTGTGGTATCCAGGTCATGCTTATCCACTCTACATCAGATATTATTGCTATTAAAAAGTAATTTTATCCTTAATAGAGTATCCTCTTCTGTTTCATTTTTTATGTCTGTCATTTGCAATGACCTTGGTACAACATACTGATATAATTTTTGCACATATTTCTGCTAACTAAACACAGTCACCACACACACGCACACACGCACACATGCACATACACTCACGCTCACACACACACACACACACACACACACACACACACACACACACACACACACACACACATGCACAGACGCACACACGTGCATACACTCAAGCTCACACACACACACACACACACACACACACACACACACACACACACACACACACATGCACACACATGCACACACATGCACACACATGTACATACACTTGCACACACACACACACACACACATACACACACACACACACATATACTGTCCAGTCAATGAAATGACCATCAGCATGTTGACAGCATAACACAAGTGTACATGCACAAGAGTACATATACTGTCCAGTCAACATATACTGTCCAGTCAATGAAATGACCATCAGCATGTTGACAGCATAACACAAGTGTACATGCACAAGAGTACATATACTGTCCAGTCAATGAAGTGGCCATCAGCATGTTGACAGCATAACACAAGTGTACATGCACAAGAGTACATATACTGTCCAGTCAATGAAGTGGCCATCAGCATGTTGACAGCATAACACAAGTGTACATGCACAAGAGTACATATACTGTCCAGTCAATGAAGTGGCCATCAGCATGTTGACAGCATAACACAAGTGTACATGCACAAGAGAACATATACTGTCCAATCAATGAAGTGGCCATCAGCATGTTGACAGCATAACACAAGTGTACATGCACAAGAGTACATATACTGTCCAGTCAATGAAGTGGCCATCAGCATGTTGACAGCATAACACAAGTGTACATGCACAAGAGTACATATACTGTCCAGTCAATAAAACGGCCATC
Source organism: Protopterus annectens (assembly GCF_019279795.1). Classification (NCBI taxonomy): domain Eukaryota; kingdom Metazoa; phylum Chordata; order Ceratodontiformes; family Protopteridae; genus Protopterus; species Protopterus annectens. Next base: position 788,044,173 of record NC_056749.1, read on the forward strand.
AGCATGTTGGCAGCATAACACAAGTGTAGTGCACAGACAATACTTTCCCACGGGCAGGACCAGGCTGATGGGGATCAGACTCCTGAATGATCTCACAAGCTATCACCCTGAACAAATCCTACATAGTCCATGCCATATCCTCAAAGAAGACCCCCATCATGTCCCTCATATTTGTTCAGGACATATCAGTCATGACTTCCCAGATCTCCTCCCAAAAATTGTCTCTTTCCTGGTTATGTCATCATCTCCTCTGGGCTGCAGGCAGGGTGGTTTGGGCAGGGGCAGTTCCAGGTTCCTTGGTATCATCACCATCTTCATTGTCACAATTATTCTAGGAAGAATATGGCAATGGCCTCACATGTATATGTCTTCATCTTTGGATTGAACATTCACAGGTACTATACTCTGTAAAGATTAATTGCAAAATACAACAGAAAAGAAAAGCAAATATCAGTCAGAATATTTTCATGAATATCATAGCACAGCAGAATATGATTATGATGATAATTTACATGGGACTGAGACACATCCCTTATGGACAGAGTTACCTATGGCCCTATATGTTGTACTCTTAAAAAGGGCAACAGCATTCTTTTCTGAACAATTATACATGTTTAGACACACACAAACATGGGTCATTAGCTTTGTAAAAATGTATGACTGTGGAAATCAACATATTGTACTGTCTGCATTCAAGGATTTATATGAGTAGCCACGAAGTGTCATTGTTAAAATGAGGAGAAAGTACTCTGACAATATTGTGGACAATAGGCAAGACATATGAAAAACTTCTGAGACAGGCAGCAAGATATTTGGCTGAACACACATAGATATAATGTATACAACACTAAAACAATGTGATATGTTCAATCAACACAACTGCTGACATATGAGAATCTAATATCTGTTACCAACAGTATTATATGTGTACAGCTATATACATTACCTCAAAAACAATCAGCAATCAGTAGTCTGAAAAAACAAAACTTTGTTAATGTGCTTGTTGTTACTGAACCGCTGGAATTAAATGAGTATCTGCTCAATTGTCAGTCAATCTACCCTACAACATGAGTTGGAGACAGATACAATACTAGTGTTGACCTGCAGGGTGTAGTGAATATGAACTGCTGTAATCAAATGGATAGCTGCTCAACTGCATTGCTACAAAAACACCCAAGGTGTCTGAAGCAGATGCAATACAAATGTTAAACTGAATGACATGCCAGACAGTCTATAAACAACAGATCGTGAATAGGCAGGTTATACACAGCACATCACCCATCAGAAAACACACCCAAACTTAAAAATGTGTCAAGCCATGCATCATAAGCACTAATCAAAGAACTTAGACTTGTTTATAAAACAGACCTTAAATGATGTGTGACAGATAAACCAAGCCAGCTGTCTTTTAGGCTGTGGAGTGCATTTAAATAAATGTGTGCTGACAAAGTTTGCTGGTGACTACAAAATGGGAGCGGCCATAGAATCTCCAAATGATGTCAACATCCTACAAGAGGGTCTTTCACAAACAAATGACTGGTGCCAAAGTCATGGCCTTAAACTCAATGCAAAAAATGTATTATCATCCCTTTTGGTAAGAGTGATGTTCCTGCTAACTACCACATCCATAGCAACACCTTAAGTACGCAATCAGTGGTGAGAGACCTGGGCACACAGGTTGACAGCAAACTTACCTTCGATCACTATGTCTTCACAGTGGTAAGAAGACCATTCCATGTTGCTCATCTCATAAGTAAGGGCATTGCCTCCAGAAAAAAAGAAATTATAACCTCCCTGTGCTCCTCCCTCATTAGGCCAGTTATTCAGTACAATGCCCCTTTTGGTATGTACTTTTCCAAGTACCTGCAGCAATTGGAGAGACCACAAAGTTTCATCACATGGAAAATTCAAGGTCGTCAGCATCTGTCCTATGAGTATCATCTCAAATTGCTGTCACTTTATTCTGCTTCATACAGACTGGTCCGAGGTGATCTCTGCTTTGCATATAAGGCAGTCTTTGACCCTGCTTTATTAGAAATGCTGCATATCAGTAAGTCAAATCGTACATGGGTTACTCTGTCTAATGGCCTTAACCTGGTATGTGACATTAATAGAACCTGCTGGAGGGCAGATTTGTTTCCCAGAGGTTACCACATACTTCATGTCAAGCAGAACACCTCATTAACCCTCTTCAAATGCAATCTGGATGACTGGATGGGTAACAGTAACTTCAGTCCAGGGGTTCCACTTCTGTCCCTCTTGGACATGGGTGATAGGTGCTGATCATGGAAGTAAGGGCAATACTTGGCTAGACTTGTAAGGGCCCTAGGGTCATTAGCCTAGTAACCTCCTATGATGGGGATGGCCTACTAATAATGATCTTGGCTTAGGACTGCAAAGTATGAATGTGTGCTGCTCATGTAGCAAAACAGTTGGAATAATACATTCATGTTTTCACTGTGTTCAGATACAGTAACAGTAATGCTGAGCGTACATTGTGCAGTCCGTGTGACAGTCGAGTCATGCAGAACACAGCTTCTGTGAACAGAGTCATACCTGTTGCTATGCATTATGGAGATAAAAAGGTATATCTGAGGACCATTATTCCTTTCTAAATTGCGCATCACTAGGAAAGTACATACAACTTCCCTGTTTTTTATTTAATCTTTTAGTCTGTCCATCGTAATCCCTCAAAATTTGAGGATGATGTTGTTTTACTATTGACTTCAATATTTCATGAGAAAACAGACCTTCATGGCGTTTTTAAAAAGTATACAATATTAACCAAAAAATTGCTCATACGTGCAACAGGATTCAGCAAGATACACTGTCCCTGAAGTTAAATGGCTGATGTTAACCGAATGTGATGGATTCTGGGTATATTAGTAAGAATTTGATGAGTGACCATGTTATTCACAACTACACTCAAAATATACATTAATATGATTAATTGTAATATGCTTCTATAAATAAATGCTATGAATATATAACTACACTCAAAATATACATTAATATGACTAAGTGTAATATGCTTCTATAAATAAATGCTATGAGTATATAACTACACTCAAAATATACATTAATATGATTAAGTGTAATATGCTTCTATAAATAAATGCTATGAGTATATAACTACACTCAAAATATACATTAATATGATTAAGTGTAATATGCTTCTATAAATAAATGCTATGAGTATATAACTACACTCAAAATATACATTAATATGATTAAGTGTAATATGCTTCTATAAATAAATGCTATGAGTATACAACTACACTCAAAATATACATTAATATGATTAAGTGTAATATGCTTCTATAAATAAATGCTATGAGTATATAACTACACTCAAAATATACATTAATATGATTAAGTGTAATATGCTTCTATAAATAAATGCTATGAGTATATAACTACACTAAAATATACATTCATATGATTAAGTGTAAGATGCTTCTATAAATAAATGCTATGAGTATATTAAAGCAAGATAACAGTTTCAGGTATGGGTCCCCTTTCCTGATTTGAACACACAGTACACCACAATGTAGAAATGCTGGCCTACTTCTTAAACAAGCTAAGCTAAAAGTCAGTACATGCTACTTTTAAAGAAACAAACACTGCTCTCAAAACACTATTGTTCAACAGCTGATGTTATCAGGGTGTTATGCAGTAGGGTTATAGTCATAAACATTCGAAGACTATATCAGTGAGTCTTTACCATTCACTACAGAAACATCAATATAAAGTACTGCAATATGGTTCTTCCAAAAAATGCTATGGGTGAAGCTAACCAAGGTAAGAGGTACAGCTATCTGTTTCCCCAATGTGTTGTTTAAACCCACAGCATACCAAGTTTTAGATATGCTGACCAGTGGCTTTACAGGTCAAGCTAGCAGTCAGCACATTGCTGTTAAACAACAGGTACTGCTCTACAAACCCTGCTATTAGAAAACTGACGTCATCAGAACATTATGGATTACAGCCATACTCATTCAAATTTGAAGACTATAACAGGGAGTGGTTACCATGCACAACATAAACATTAAAGTACTGCAATATGGTTCTTACAAAAATGCTGTGGATGTAGTTAACCAAGGTACAAGGTACCGATATATGTTTTATTGATGTGGTTTGGAACCCACAACACACCAAAATTCACGTGTTGGTTAGTTGTTTTACAAACCAAGCTAACATTCAGCGAGAGTATCATTCTAGAAAACAGGTACTGTAGCTGTTTATTAGAAATCCTGTAGTAAATGGAAGAACACAGGAAATGCATACAAGTTTTGCACTTTTCATAGTAAAGAAACAACAGCTATCAACACACAACTAAAAACATATGTGCAAGCAATGGGACAGGCATTCATTTTTAAATTAAATAAACATGTATGTGTAATTATTTAGGATGAATGATGTAATGAAGTTATATATGTGTTTGTATTCCAACTAGTAACAGTCCAATAGTTGATACAGTGGGACTATAATGGAAAAATAAGAAATGTGCAGTCATCTGTTGCCTAGGCGCTATAGGCATCTGTGATGCTTGATAACAGAGGCTATGTGAAATTATGTAGTTAGATGCTGTAAAACACATGTATATCTACAAATGACATACTTACGGATATAATACACATTATTAAATAAAGAAAGCTAAGACACAAACACAAAATGGGTCCATACTACCAAAAGAAGAAACACCACAGTGTATCCAACTGCCCAATTAAATCCTGCAAGCACGATGAAATAATGTACTGTTTATTACAATAGATGTAAAAGACTTGTATTCATCAATTCCCCACACAGAGGGAATTGAATGGGTGAGTTTATTATTACACAATATGGGAGCCCCTCAGAATGAAATAAAATTGATGGCTGAATTGTTGTATACAGTTCTTTCCAACAATTACATCACTTTTAACAACATATACTACTTACAAAAAATAGGAGTGGCGATGGGCTCGCCATGTGGTGGTACATTTGCAAATTTAGTAATGGCCTACTGGGAACACGAACATGTCTTTGGTGTAACTACATACACAAGTAAGATTAAGTAATATATACGCTTCCTGGATGATGTATTTATCCTGTTCCAGGGTAACCAACAGGAGGCTTCTAACTTTTTAACTTACTTAAACACCACTAGTACATTCTTAAAATTCACATACAATTTTTCACAGGATAGAATTGCTTATTTGGATGTTGATTTAAGTAAGGATAGACAAAACCAATGTTTTAAAGCCAGGATTTATAGAAAGGAAACACATTCAAATGCATTTATTCACTATAGTAGCTGCCATCTGGCCCACCAAAAACGTTCGGTTGTTAAAAGCCAATTTGTAAGGGCAGCTTGAATGGTTACAGATGACAACCAGTTCATTGAAGAATGCTCAATGCTTATGGACATGTTTAAAAAGAGAGGTTATCCTATTTCACTCCTACAAGAAATTTGTCAGGAAATGAAAAATAAAAGAGAAGTGGGCTTGTACAAAGCAATATTATCAAGTAACCAGAGTTTAGACACAAACATTTGTACATTACAGGATGGGACACTAAACGAAAATGAAAATAGATTTATTATTACGTATTGTATAGACAGTTATGATTTTATAAATATTTTAAGGAAAAGTTGGGTCTTGATAAACATGGATACACACTTATCAAGAGACCCTATTGCCTTCCCTAAAATAGTTTATAGAAAAGGAAAAAACTTAAAGAATCTAGTGGAAACTCGGTACTCAAACTTTGCTACATTTAACCATGCGGGTATGAATAAGTGTTTGTCATGCCCTTATTGTAAATATATGGAGCAGGGAACAAAATTTAGTATAAGAGGTTTTGAATACAACACTAAGTACAAATTTGATTGCAACTTCAAGGGAGTGGTATACCTGACTAAGTGTCATACCTGTCCTGCCTTCTATATTGGAAAAACTGATAGAAGGCTTAGGGACAGGGTTTATGAACACACATACGCTATTAGGTCTAACAAATCAGAGAACGCATTGGCCAGGCATATTATGAAAACACCCACCCATAGTTTCACTTTTAGGGCTATAGATTGTATTGTCTACGACCCTAGAGGAGGGCCTTTTTCCTTGCTCTTAGAGAAATTAGAATTGAGTTGGCAATTACGTACTTTTGCATGTTACCCTCCGGGCATTAATGAAATGTATTCAATTAAGTGCATACTAAAACTTAAAAATTTGGTTAGGAGTTGACTATTATGCTGTGTTTAAAATGGTCTATGCATACTATTGTCTTAGAGTGTATTTTCAGCTTTTCAAGTCAGGTTTTGCTGTTTTTTATTTACATTCACATGCTTTTAAGGTTTATTTTACTTGAACAAAAATAATAAAATATAAATATACACATACACTGTTAATTTTAATTTTAACTGCATTAATATTTCATAATAGATAATTACTGGTTTTAGATCTTTTTACACTATTTATCTGTCATTTTAAAATATTGTTTTAAAATAATGTGTAGATGAGAGTTGTTTAAGCTACATATTTTAGATAATGAATGAAGGTGGTTGCCACTTTAAGAGTAGCTGATCCCTGCTGATTCAGGAACCAGCTGACTTTTCACTTCCTTTCCACTTCCTATATAGTTTATGTCCATCCTATGTAGTATAATTATCTGAAGAAGTTGGGCTATGTGGCCTGACGAGAAGCTCTTTATGTGATTTTTTGCTTTTTGTAATAAACAGTACGTTATTTCATCGTGCTTGCAGGATTTAATTGGGCAGTTGGATACACTGTGGTGTTTCTTCTTTTGGTAGTATGGACCACATTATTAAATAAGTTAACAATATCCAAACTGAGCTCACAATTAAGAGAACAGTCCACTAATTATCCCCTAAGCTAATTATCACAGCAGATAATATGTGGTTATAAAAACATCTGTCTGATACTTATATGGTACAGAGAAATATTTGTAAAAAATGTAGCAATGCTCAGGTATATGTAGAATATTGATACTTACTATAGGAATCCACAGGCTGCCTCTGCCTCTCAGCAACCCTCATTCGAAGCTCCGCTGAATCCCTCTGATGCAAGTCATCATAGCGGTGATGAACCTGCTTTCCAGTGCGGTAAATCCATGCTCTCAGTCGATGCTTCCTCACGATCAGGTTCTGCACATCAATTACAGTGAAGTTCTTGGATCCAGCTCTCATCCTCTTCTCCAATCTGGTGTACATGGTCAACATCTGGGTCATCTTCTCATCAGTCCATTAGGATGCATGAACACATCTCAGCCTCCTCAAAGTAGCTATCACAATCCTCAAGTTGAAGAAATTTGTAAAATATCAAAAAGAAACATGCTGACTGAGGTACCACTCAGTTCACGGTTAGCAATGGTCTCATCATATCAAAATCAGTATTTGGAAAGTGGCGCTGATGTCATGTTGTATGATAATTGAAAGATAACGGGCACATGCAACACATGATACCATTTATCAATACGTGTTGGGCGGTTATGCGGCACACCCAGGTATTTTGGCACATAACAGCAATTTACATGGCTGTGTGCAAATGGGATTCCAAAAACCTGAATTTTAATTAACCTCATTAATTGTGTATGGTGCAAACGGTACTTAAAGTTGGGTGCACACAAGGTGCGCTTTGATTCTGTGATTCAGACTGAGAAGTACATTGGCAATTGGTGGAATTTCTGTTAAAGTTACTCATTTCAAAAGGTACATGTTTAAATTCATACTTACTCATTTATTTATTTATTTTTTATTTGACATTTGTTGACCGGGAGTAGTCCGAATGAGCTGCAAATAGTTATTTTTCAGTGTAGACACGGGGAGAAAACTCCAGAGAGCATTATGCAATGCAGTAAAAAACATTCATAATATAATACAGTAAAGTAATTACAGAGGACTAATAAAATGGGATGACAGAGATATTTTAGCTGGTATTTACAACATTACATAGTTATCAGGAATTAGCAACTAAATTAGTAATGTAGTCATTGTGAGAAAAAGTCATTCTTACATCCTTAAGTATGTCTTCAATGCATACATAGGTTGCATTCAGAAGATGATTTAAAGGAGGTATGTAGGTAGAGAGGTTATGCTGAAGAAATAGAAAGTCAGACTTAGAATGATACAAGTAGTCAGGCCAGGAGGAATGGAAATGTTGAGAACAGTTAGAGAGTAGAAGTTAAAAGTAAGGAGAGATGTTCAAATAGTGAGCAGGGAGGGGGGAACAGTTTATGGTCGGTGAGTACAGTGGCAGGAGCAGAGTGTTTTTAAGTGCTCCTTGGCAGCAGCTTTGAATTGTTTAGCTTGATTTAATAATCTAATTTGAAGTGGAAGCTTATTCCATGCAATGGTAGGATGGTAGTTATATAGGTTGTTTCCCATTCTTGCTCTGGGTTTATAGATAAGTAGTATGTCTTGGTCGGAGCTGCGGAATGATCTAGTTGGAGAATAGTAGGATATAAGGGAGGACAGCTTAGGGCAACAGAGAGGTTGATATATTACAGAGTGTAAAATCTGAAGGTGAGACAGCAGAAGCAGGTTGGGTAGTTCCAGCCAGTTTAACTGTTTAAGAGTGACACAGTGATGAGTTTTATAAATATGTTGAGCAGAGAATCTGGCTACTTTATTATAGGTTGAGTTAAGTTTAGCTAGGAGTGTGGTGTTAAGGTTTGTGAGTATTTGAGAACCATATAGTAGACTGGAGAGTAAATAGGTGTGAGATAGGGTTACTTTAAGTTTGGAAGTGAGAAACTTTTGATTTCTGTATAGGAGGCCTAGTTTCTGATGAGTCCTCCTGATGCAATTGATGTGCCAGTCCAGTTTAAGTTGCTCATCAATAGTGACATCTAAGAGTTTGGAGCTAGGTTCAGGTACTATTGGAGTGTTGTTGAGAGACAGTATAGTAAAAGCAGATTTAAGACGGGTAAGAGATTTTGGGAGAAGGAGTAGGAGTTTAGTTTTTTGGGGATTTAGGATTAGCTGGTTGTTGCTGAGCTAGGTTTCTACTGATGTGAAGGCAGCTTGAGTAGTAGAAGAAGTCAATCAGGTTATGGAGGCATGATCTGCATTTCACAAACCCAGACTGGGTGAGGTCCAGAGTTTGGAGGTTACCAATGTCTTTGTTTAAGAGTTCCATGATGATACATTCCATGGCCTTGCAGACCAGGCTAGTCAGTCTAATAGGGCAATAGCTCCTGGGGTCCATGGTGGCTCCCCTTTGTGGAATGGTATAACTGTTGCTGTGCAACATTCAGTGGGTACAAAGCCTGATGTGAGGCTATGGTTGAACATGGTGCTTAGGTGGGGGGGCCAGTTCATTCGGAAGTTCATGTAGAACACAGCCTGGGATATTGTCCGGTCCCATGGATGCTGAATTCTTGGCTTTGGAGAGTGCAGTTTTTACCTGCACAGTTGTAATTGCAGGGGTTCCACATTATTCCGGTATAGATATGTGCCCTTTAAGGGGTGACAGGGGGGTAAAGTTAGCACTGAACCTATCAGCCAGGATGTTAGCAAAATCAGTTGGTTCTGTGATTTCCGTGCCATTGTGCTGTAACTCAGAGCAGATATGGGTGTTACCATTGAGATTCTTGACATAGCTATAGAATGCTTTGTGGATGTCTTTGGAATCAGTGGCAATCTTGTTTTCATAGCTAACTTTGGAGGATTTTATGAGGAATCTCAACTTCTTACTGAGACTGAGCAGGGAGCTCCTCCTCTCATGGGTTTTTACTCTCTTTTGAAAGATTTTCTTCCTTCTGTTGTAGAGTTTGTTTACGGCAGGGGACCACCAGATTGGCTTCTTTTTTTTTGAGGATAGCATCTTGGTAATGTTGGGAATAGCATGATCCATGCACTTGTGTAAGTGCTTATAGAGTGCATGTGTGTAGAATTCCACAGTCATAACTATATCGTCCATCTGAATGGGTGTCATGAAGTTTGCCATTTCTGTCTTAAGAAGCATGAAGTTGGCTTTGGAGAAATTTTTTACACTGGTCTCTTTAATGGGGCGTGGGGGCTGGATGTGGATATCTATTGTGATTAGCTTATGGTCAGATCTGACCAACAAGGAGTTGACTTCAGGTGTGGAACACCTGTCACTCATGTTGGTAATGACTAGGTCTAGGATATTGCTTCCCCTGGTGGGGGTGTGGATAAGTTGATCCAGGGCAATGGAATTTATGACTTCTATAAAGCGTTCAGCAAAGGAGTTGGTACATGAGTAGTTTTCCAGTTAATGATGGGGTAGCTGAAACCTCTCATTATTAGGGTGCTTGGCTGAACCCTAATATTTTCCAGTATATCAAGAAAAGAGAAGTGGGAATCCTTGGGCATGGTGGGGGATCTGTAGCAAGCTACAATTTGGATTGCGGTTTTGTCCAGAGTTAATTGCACTTGGATAATTTCAGATGCATTATGTTGGCAAATAACCTGGAGGTGTGGATAACAATTGTTAGAAAAATCCGAAGATAGTAGTGGAATTATTGGTATGTGTAAAAAAAAAAAGGTACTTGCAAATGTAATAGGTGTAACATTTGTAGGTACAGTAAGGAGGGGTCCTTTGTGGTTTTGCCACACTTGTTTTATAACATATATCCAAATGTTAGATGTAATTGTTAATTACTCTGTAAGGAAGTACCTCAGCTACTTGACAGATATCGATTTTGAGGAATCAGGTTACTGTTACATTTATGATTGCACAAAACTGGATAACATTCTCTCCTGTTTTCTAAGTGTTTTAGTCTGCAAAGACACCTAGATATGCTGTCCCGACATATACTTCAAAATAAAATGAAAATCAATATGTTATCAACTAAAATATGTCTTTGGTTTCTCAGAAAGTTGGATTTACTTCATATTCTAAGTGATGGGGTGTTAGAAAGGGTGAATCTGTTCAATAACTAAGACATCCAGTCGGTCTTGCATACATCACAGAGTGTTTATATTGAAGATTTCCAGGCACTTGGCTGCATATCAAGCCTTATTAAAGTAATATCTCCTTTCATTTTTATATATTTATTTATTTATTGATATTTGATTACCAGGAAAGTCTGACTCCATTTCCCGTGGAGGCCTGTGGAGAAAAGCTCCAGTTTAATGATTTTAACTTTGTTCTGCAGCTTACTGAAACCTAAGTAAGAAAACTGTTCCTTCTTGTACAAAACTGAAAACACACACACATCAGAGTATCAGAATGTTTGCAGAGCTGTTACAAATGGTGAGAGGTATTGAAAATTTGAGCTATTACAAAAGTCACATTAACACTACTTTCACTGTTCCGTAGAAGTACCAGAGATTAGCTTATGTTGATTGACAAAGGCGCTAAAAAGAATATCATTTTAGAATGAGTAGGTTTAAAAAGAAGCTACAGGTATGATAATTTCTGTGTAATTAAATCACTGAATGGAAATATTTGCAGCCATTTCTTTTCAGAACAGAAATGCAAAAGCATAAATGAGATAATGAAATGAGGCCTCCTTGTATGTCGGTTTATAATTACAGATGTTGCAAGACCTTCATTTCTTTTTGATTAGTTACCATAAACAGAGAGTCCAAGTTCTAGCCCTTCCCACAATTCATAAGCAGTTAGCACCCACTAGGCCTTACAAAGTTTGTTTCCTAACAAAAATGAGAATGTTGAAGTTTACAAGAAATAAATATTTAATTAACATAATAATGCAGTGCAAAGAGTAACAGCGAAAACATGATAAAAATATCACACTAATCAAGGAAAAATCAACTTGAATTACATTATAACTTGATGAGTCTTGTATGCCATGCCTATGTTACCTAATAATGAAGTAGGGATGATCCTTCCTGTGCTTTTAGAAATGTACTTTTGTGATGTTCGAATGGTAATGATAATCTTGCTACATTTACATTGCTATAAATCTGTGGTATCCAGGTCACGCTTATCCATTCTACATCAGATATTATTGCTATTAAAAAGTAATTTTATACTTAATAGAGTATCCTCTTCTGTTTCATTTTTTATGTCTGTCATTCTCAATGACCTTGGTACAAGATACTGATATAATTTTTGCACGTATTTCTGCTAACTAAACACAGTTACCACACACACGCACACATGCACATACACTCACGCTCCCACACACACACACACACACACACACACACACACACACACACACACACACACACACACACACTCACACACACACACACACACACACACACACACACACACACACACACACACACACACACACACACACACTCACTCGCAAATTAACACACACACACGTGTACAGATTCAATAAAGTTCGCAGAAGCTATTTGCAGACAGCACAACATGCCAAAGGAAGATTCCAGCACACCCACTGCAGACATGATTCTAGAAGACACACTGAAGGCAGACCAACTACTTTAGTCTTAAGTGTAGGATAATTAGGGATTTTGCACTCACCAGTGTGATTCCAAAACACATCGTGTGCACACAACGCAACTCAAATGTAATAAACAGCTATGCTGACTCCACTTCCAAAATTCTCGGTGCAGATATTATGGACCACAAAGATTTCACATGAATACTATGGATTATGTCAAAGTCCATAGGAAAACTGAAAAAAATATATAACAACGCAACCTGCTGTTAATATACTGCAACAAGCCGTAGTGATACAAGTCAAAGATAAGGATGTGATTCTGTGTTCTAGAAGGCAGCCAGTTAGAGTCAGAGCAAGGCTGCAACTAATCTGGTTCTCAGACCAGAAAATAATCAACACATAGCAGCTAGATAAATGGTGCAGGCTGTCTGTAATGTGTCTGCCTCACACATCTCTGCAAACCCTTTAAGTAAACCTCATCCAACTTGAAACCAAAGTGTATCTCAGCCTGGGTATACTCACATCTGGGACATTCCAGAGACACATGAGGGATGCTCTGGGAGTACTATAGACAGCTGACAGTCGTATCCTGGCCAAATCCCTGGCAGCAATGTGCAGCAAGGTGGATGACTACGTACACTTCCCATTCACACCCATGAGATGGAAACTGTAATGCACCAGTTCTACAACATTGTAGACTTCCTCATGTACTCGGCACAATAGATTGCACACACATATCTATCAAGCCTTCAGTGCATCTAGAAGCAGACCAACAGATAAACAGAAAAGGATGGTCATCTATCAACTGCCAAGTTGTGTGTGCAGCAGATAGCAGCATCACAAACATCATGGCAACACACCCTGGAAGTGTCCATGATGCTGCCATTTGGAGGGAAACTGGATTGAGAGCTGCATTCCAGCAATGCGAAATACCTGAGGGACTGCTACTGGGTAAGTATAGAAACACAGCTACGATGTGACTGAGGGATCCTCCTGTCTACAATATCCAGTCTGAACAAAAGTGTTTTTATTCCCCACAACAAGTGACTGCCATCAACTTAAGCCATGGCTAATGACCCTGTACCATGAACCAACAAACCCTGAACAGGAGGCCTATAACAGCACACATGCAAGAACCAGAGGCACCACAGAGCATGTGCTTGATGTACTGAAAGCTAGGTTGGACACATCTGGAGATACACTGCAATATAAACCTGAGAAGGTAGCACAGATGATAATGGTGTGTGCCATACTGCATAACATGCTAACCTGAGCACATGGCAGTCTTCCAGCTGCAGGTGTGGGTGAACTACCACAAGCACCACTAATGTCTAAAGGTGATGCGAAACAGGTATCAGAGGAGGAGCAGAAGGACATGGGGCAGAGGTCACAGGTGTAGGTAATATAGACTGCAACCACAAGTGCAAGCTCAGGAAATATGGCAGCGTCTGACCCAAATATCTGAGTCATGACAAACCACACATATACGAGTACACATGATGAACAGTGATGTCCAGGTGTTGCCCCACCACAGCAGCACAAATTGTATCTAATGGCAGGTACCAGTGAGAGGTACACAGTGAGCACCAGACATAACATCCTAATCATAACATATTCCAACATGAACATATGCAAATGTGTCACAACAAGGATCATCAACTCAGGGTATAAATGACACAAGTATGCATACACACTCAGATTGTTGTATCAATGTATGGTGAACAATAAGTGACACACATCAGTGCTGCATATGCATATCTGTACAATACAATAACATGAAAAAAGAGAAAGCACGCAGGACATAATGAAGAAAGGTTAATATCAGAGAACACATATCACAGTACACTGGTATTGCAATAATATGACTCAGCTACATGTGTGTACTTCACTGTCGGACACACTCCAATTCAGTCTCAGACAACCTCAATGATGTCTCACACCATTGTCAGTCCTGCACTGACCAAGGACATATACATTTTGCCCTGCTTTCTCCACAAAGGAGATGGATGGGGATACAACACCATGTTGACATGAAGGAGCATGACTGTGCATTGAAGGACTTGTGACTGGTGGGACCACAGCAGATGGGCCAGAAGTTGAATTCTCTGCAGTTTGAACAACAGACAGTGCTTTTCAATAGCCAGTGGTGGTTCTGCAGACAGGTGGCCTGCTTCCCACAGGTTGCAATCTGCTGAACACAGTAATGGAATGCAGATCCCTGCTGGTAGTAAGACACTGCTGCAGTACCATAGAAGCCAGGGTTTCTACTGACCATGTCACAGCTAGTAGACTCTCATTCTGTGTGGGCAATGTAGCCAGAAATCTCATCATGTCTGCACTCTTGTCCTTTATGCATGACACGTAGCTGGTGTGCCACACGATCTGTGTCATGGGCATGTGCACAGATATCTGAATGATGACATTGCTGTGACCATTCAGTTGCCTGCAGTAGGAGGTGGACACCCTCTGACAGCTGGCCATGCACAGCATCTGCTTGCCTATGTCTACCTTAATGCCCTGTTCCAGGTTGTTGTGCAGAACTGCCAGAAGTAATGTTCTCAGCTGTGGTGTGTTGGTCAATGGCCTCATTCTGTCCAACATCCATTGTGGCAGCATCCTCTGAATAGCTAGACAAGTGAACCTCCATTTCTGAGGCTATGTCTGCTGCAACATCACTCTCAACCACATGGATGGACTCTCCAAGCAATTCAAGAACCTCTGTGACACTGGCCATAACACCATGCTGAGACATCTCATGAATAGGATCATGATCATAGATGGGCTGCTATATGATACAGATAGTTGATGTGCTTCAAGATGCAAAGACACAGATCAGGACAATGTGCCTACATCACATGACGAATATCATCAAATACATAATGGCATATATATCTCAGTGCAATGTTACTAATAATAATAATGACTTCACTTGCAGACTACTGTATGTAAATTTCACAGACTGTACATAAAGCAAGTATATACTCTGTTTACATGGCCAACATACATGACATATGTGATGCATAAAAAATGGCAAAAACTCAGGGGAAGATGGTGGTGTTGAACTAGGATGAACTTCAACTAGTGTAGGTGAAGAAAACAGCATTACTGATCACATCATTTACACCATTAGCCAGGTAAACTCAGTTAAAACATACAGAATGCATGACATATACATGCCACTCATATGTGCACTGAATGCATGACATACACATACCACTCATATGTGCACTGAATGCATGTCATACACATGCCACTCATATGTGCACTGAATGCATGACATATACATGCCACTCATATGTGCACAGAATGCATGACATACACATGCCACTCATATGTGCACTTGAGGACATTGATGCAGACTGATCTAGAAATGGTAAGAAGGACCTAGTATTAATGGAGGCCGACTACAGGATTACAGTTACCAAGGACAGGTATGAAACATATGTAATAGCATACCACTTACAGATTCCTGCTGTGTAGAAGTTGAAGGTTGTAGTTTGGATCCTGCAGTGGGAAAGCAAAGAAAAAGACAATGCAGTCATGTATATAGTAAAGTGAATACTGGCAACATCACATATTAAGCGCAGTAAGATTGTGTACAAATGCTTACATTATGGATGTTGAAACAGTACAACAGATGGGCCAGTATTGACAAATATTGACAAAAATGTTAAGTATCACATATGCAATGTATTGCTGAAAGATACAATAATGTTGATGTAAGAAATCTGGCCTGTCTGCACTTGAAAATGCATGGTTTGCTCCCCCACTGAATGTGCCTGTAGTGTACCGTGGTAGAAAAACAACAATATAACAGTAAACAGCAGTGCCATGAATTGAGGTGGAGGCACTAACAAGGTAGTATTAACAGCAAGGTAGTATTAACAGCAACAGTATACAACACTGGCCTGCCAATCCCTGGTGTAGGCCTGAAGTAGATGGAGCTGTGAATATTATTGCAAGCACCATTACAAATGTTTGGACTGCTCCCTGTAATATAGTTGTACCAATCCAATACATATAATTGTACTTACATTTATTAACTGCACTTTTGTGGAAGTGTGTGCGTGGCTCATCTCTGCTGCTGTAAATCAAATATAGCAATAAATGATATGCACACTACAGCAGTATGCAGTGATTGCTTCAATATACATCCATGTAATACAAATAAATACGTACATGTGCGCACTAGAACTCCAGATTCAATCTCACCTACAGGTATGCCTTACTCTCCTCTTGCTGTATGCAGTGAGGCCAGAAATATTGTGATGTCATCTGGGGGCTCAGTGGTGGTCCACTAATGGTGGCGTCCCTCGATCTCTCATCATGTGTCACTCGGTTGGCTGCATGAAGAATCATGTCTGAGCAGTATCATCTACAGGCCTCACAGGATTGGATGTGGCTTACAGCTTCATTGTTCATGTTGGTGAGGTCCATCAAGATTTAATTTCTCTGGACAGTATCTCCTGAATGGTCTAGGAGTCTACTTCCATGTTGGTAGAGAGCATCAATTATGATGTAATTTTCCTGGATGGTGAAGTTGTCACCCCTAGGATGGTTGCCCATCTGAAAGTGATATGCACATGATAATAATCATGTTTGAGCCCATTTATACAATTCATTCTGTGAAAAGCATATGTCAACAAAAACATGCATTCAGTTCATTGAAAGTGTCTGTATGTCACTGTGTGATGAATTCTAATGTGACATAAGTAATTACAATGACTTCATGCATAAAATTGGGAAAATAAACCCAACATGTAATATCCTTGCAGTTTGTAAGTGGGATTAGAATCCCTTATGACACAAATATATATCACATGAAGGTCCAAAGACACCATTATGCCACATGAGTCTGCTTGAATAACATATTGAAATACTAAAACAAATAACCATCTGAAGAACTTACAGAACTCATAAGTAAACCTCAACATCCGTAGCCAGGCCATGGACAGTATGGATGCATAGCATATTGAGCCAGTACTGATAATACCTTTGTTAAGTATCAGCATTGAAGCCATATCTGTAACAGCAACAGCACATGTTTATAACAGTTTTGTTAGGAGACATGAAATACAGAATATGTGTAATATAAATATCATAAACTAGATATGGATAGTGTCGAAATCCATAGCTTTCCACAGTTACAAGGCAGAATGAAAGCAGTTAGCAATAAGAATTGTGGATGATCCGTAAATCATTCTTCATATACTGTTAAAGTTTTCGGTGGAAGTCTGTCTATACAACTGCATATGGGACTGAAATAAACTATTTAGAAGAGTAACCAGTATGCAAAAAGTGTAAGGCAACATCAGTCCAGTAACTTATGACAACTTCTTTTAAAATTACCTTTACCCTAAAAATCTTCCACAAGCTCTAATACTTACCTCAATTGCTACTCACTTTTCTTAACTTCTATCATGATTATCTCGCCATACACTATACTCTACTTGCCTCTATTACTTCTCCTCTCATCACTGACTGCCTTTCATCCTTATTTAACTCCAATCCACAATAGTCCTACAAATCCTCAAAGCTATACATTCTGTTTTCCTCAGCAATCTGTCAATGTTACCTCATCAATCCTCACACCAAATACTCCTCTTCACAGAATCAGAATATCTCCTCTTCGCACTATTCATTCTAAAACTAAAACGAAACATTGAAAATGTTATTTTAATTTGCACTGCTTCTATGCTGTGCTTGATCCAAAGTCTTCTTAAGGCTTTTTATCTTCTGTTAGTTTGTAGCATATATTTACAAAGTGTTTCTTCACAAGCAGTATAGATGATGACTTTCCTTTCTCCATACAATACCTGGAAGCAAGTGTGTTTCTACCAAAATACCTCTAACATATCTGAATTAATACAGTTATATACAGTTCTAGTCATGCACATATATTTTGTTTTTGCACTTGGTAGACTTTTCTATTGTCCTTTTATGATTTACTTGTAAGTACTTGTGCTGATGTGAAGAAGCCATTAACAGAAATCTGAAAGGAAACATCTGTACAAGCTGTTCTGCTGCTGGTCCTGTCTGTTAACGGATATTTGTAAACTGTTCTGCAAACATGAGAAAAGCATATAATACTTGCTTTCAAAAATTGCTTTTCTTGGCTTTTTTCTGATGATTCTATAAAAAGCCATGTCCATTTATCTATGAGGAATTACATCAAGCTTTTCTTAATACTGTGACAAACATTTATCTTGAGGGAAACACATACAATATGAATGCCATTTTTAAATTGCTAAGCTATATTTCTACATTAAAGCAAACTTTTTATTTTATTCTTTATCTTTCATATATTTGTAGCAGAATTCATTTAAACCTTATATTCACAATTCACAAACTCCAACAATTCTCTCTTTTTTATAGGAAACACATTAGGAAACAAATCCTTGAGTCTTTTTTTTTTTTTACAACAAGTCAAAATGCAATTTTACATAGTTAATATAATGACATAAAAGTATTACTACCAAAACTGAATGTATCTAACAACTTTTTCTTTTGCAGACTATTCTGTGAAAATATTTTATTAGTTATGAGCTGTGTCTACTTTAGTTTTATTTTTTAATTTGATTAATTTATTCTTTTGCAATTACAGAATTTAATTTATGACTTAGAACTGTTCCATTTACTCTTTGCAACTGTTGAATTAACTCTTTACTTTTATTAATAATTTTATATCAAAAGATTAGAAATAGACTAATATCTATAAAAGACAAAAACTGTGTGCTACTGCAAGCATTTATACATTGCTGAAACCATACAGTTTCAATGTAATTTTAACTATCACATTTCTAAACTTCCCATACACTTCAATTGACAGTGAAGTGTACACTGAAGAATGATATTTACATATTAATCCACTAGCAGTATGAATACAATATTTTAATTTAGTTTTTTTAACTGGGATAACCAATACTAATACAGATAAAATGGTGGTCCAAAAAACAGTAATAAGACTTCAACTTAAAACCAGTGATAATATTACAACTTGACAAATTACTTTTGAAATTATTACAGTGTATCCTGTATAGCATGTATTTATACAGACTGTTTGTTATTCATGCATTTCAATCTAGTAGGTATCCTGGACCCATTTTATTCTCTACATATATTCATTGCTAGACATTAATTTAATTTGTAATGAATTCTTCTGCATTTGGACATACAAAGACTATCATTTGTACTGAATTCTTCTGCATTTGTACATACAATAAACATTTCTTATACCACACATGATTTTGTTTCAGATACCAGTTAAATATTGTAATCTATTTGCATAATGCCTTACTATTAACGTGCCATAATAAGATTTTACATTTGCTAATATGTTGTATATACATTTCATTCTGTTATTATTAGTATTATTATTACCTCTATGGCATTCATACTGCATATAACACTGAAACATTTTCTTACCAGTCAACAGAGAGGCAGATGGCCAGGCTGCTTTACTGTAGATGATTGAAAAGTCTCTGTAGTCACTTGTGCAGTTGGTACAACAAAACTGGCAGTTTTAGTCATTGTACCTTTATTGGAGAGTTTATGGCATTGCTCACCTTCCTGCACTACAGTCTCACTCCGGATTCAGACGTCAGATGAACTGTATTGCTGTAGAAAACTGTAGAAAACTGAAGTACTTCACATAAACATTAGTTACTGTGCTTTTACAGGAATGACCTTATACAAGGCATTACCCACTCATACAGGCTAGGGATGTTGTCAGGGTCACCACTGAAAAATTTATTTTAATTTGCGCTACTTCTATGCTGTGCTTGATCCAAAGTCTTCTTATGACACAAAGTATTGCTGGCTGTTTATCTTCTGTTAGTTTGTATTATATATTTACTAAGTTTTTCTTCACAAACAGTATAGATGATGACTTTCCTTTCTCCATACAATACCTTGAAACAAGTGTGTTTCTACCAAAATACCTCTAACATATCTGAATTAATACAGTTATATACAGTTCTAGTCACGCACATAGATTTTGTTTTTTCCTCTTGGTAGACTTTTCTATTGTACTTTTGTGATTTACTTGTAAGCACTTTTGCTGATGTGAGGATGCCATTAACAGAAATATGAAAGGAAACATTTGTACAAGCTGTTCTGCTGCTGTTCCTGTCTGTTAATGGATATTTGTAAACTGTTCTGCAAACATGAGAAAAGCATAAAATACTTGCTTTCCAAAACTGCTTTTCTAGGCTTTTTTATGATGATTCTATAAAAAGCCATGTCCATTTATCTATGAGGAATTATGCCAAGCTTTTCTTAATACTGTGACAAACATGTATCTTGAGGAAAACACACTATAAAAACATGTCCATTGTCAGAAGTCTGAAAGGAAACAAACTGCTCAGGAAATATATTGTGTTCATTGTTTGTTTTTCTCTTATTTCAGCCAGAGCTATGTCATACAATATGAATGCCATTTTTAAATTGCTAAGCTATATTCCTACATTAAAGCAAACTTTTTATTTTATTCTTTATCTTTCATGTATTTGTAGCAGAATTCATTTCAACCTTATATTCACAATTCACAAACTCTAACAGACATCTTTACAACTACTTATATATACAAAAGTCCTACTCCCTTCCAGTCTCCCTACTATTATCAGGAGACATACATTCTAATCTTGGACTTGTCACAGCTTCTCTCTCCAGCAGTTCTACCCCTTCTAATCATTGTACCCCTACCAGCCTGGAAAACACATCTCCTTCTACTCAATGAATATAAGAAGTATACTCAATAAAACTAGTGAATTCCATGCCTGGGGTGATAACCGCACCCCAGATATCATCACTCTTACAGAAACATGGCTGAACCCCCATATTACGGATAGGGACATTGTTCCCCCAGGCTACAATATACTACGCCTAGATCACCAAAAAGAAAGGGGGTGGTGTAGCCACTTTTTGATCTAACCATCTAACTCTTACCTGGCTTAATGAACCAATCCCATCTTTCCCTCCTGCAGAAATCCTGGCAGTTAACTTTAAAGTTAATAACTTCTCTACTGTCACTGTAGTAGCCATCTATATTCCCCAGGTGATAATATTCCCCTTTTTGAAAACTTTCTCTCTTATCTCACTGAACACTACTTAAATGAAACTATTCTCCTTGGGGATGTAAATATAAACTGTCTAGCTCTAAATGACCAGGACTCTTCCTCTTGTATTAATCTACATAGCTTTACACAAGTAAGATCTGTACCTACACACTACAATAACTCACAAATCCCTATTACTCTACCAGACTGGATACTAGTCTCTGACCCTACTATATATCGTAATCACGAAACCCCACCAACCTCCCTTGGTGATCACTCTCCGGTAAAAGTTACTAGATTCACCCAACTTTACCTGACCTCATAGAGACATAATTTGTCAAAAACTATCCGCCTTCTCTCCTGACACCTTTAATACCCTTCTTTCAAGAATTAACTGGAGTCACCTTAATGAACTGCCTCTGGATGAAGCAGTCCAATCATTTAACTCTATCTTTCTCAATATACTAAACTCTCTAGCACCCCTTCATACTGTTAGAATAAAATCTAAAGTATCCCCATGGCTCTGTAATGCAAACCCTACCCTAATGAGAAATAGGGACAGGCTGTGGAAAACCTGGATGAGATCTAAACTTCCCTCTGACTGGCAAAAGTGCAAAGAACAAAGAAACGTGACTAAAAACACATTGCCAAAGATAAAATATAATTTTACTTATGCCTTCCTACAGCACTAAAATCCATTCCTAAACAATTTTGGAACTTAATCAACCAAATTTTGCATCCTGGAAATCCTTCCAGTCCCAGTCCCTACGCAAATAGTACACCCAAAGACACTGCCACTATCTTTAATACCTACTTTATTGACACTGTAACAAATATGATTAATACACCCCCCCCTCGACTAATGATCCAAATCACTCTGCCGTACCTTCTGGCTCAAACCCCACTAAACCCTTTTTTCAACCAGTATCAATCAATTATATCAAATCTCTACTCTCCAACCTAAAATCATGCTCTGCTTCTGCTGATAACATTCCTTCCTACTTCCTCCAGCTTGCAGTCAATACCATTGCTTTTCATGTATCTATCTTGATTAACCGCTCCATCTCTGAGTCTAATGTTCCATCAATCTGGAAGAAATTCTATACTTTACCTATCCACAAAAGTGTGAATTCACAAGAAATCTCTAACTTTAGACCCATAGCCATTCTGTCTAAACTAATTGAAAAATGTATACATAAGCAAACTCTGAAATATCTATACAGGAAAACCTACTTACTCCCACTCAGCATGGATTCCATTCAAAACACAGTACTAGTACGGCCCTAATCTCCTTTACCAATACTATTGCCTTGTCCCGTGATAACAACAAACTTGTCTCCTGTTTATTTCTAGTCCTTTCTAAAGCCTTTGATACTGTCTCACACTCTTTTCTTCTTACTAAATTGACTAATATTAACTTCTCCCCTGCTACTGCTACCATCACTTGGTTTTCCAGCTAACTCTCTGATTGATTACTATCAGTGAAATGGCTTTCTGCACTTTCCCCTTTCCTCCCCGTAAAAAAATGGGCATTTCCCAAGGATCCATATTGGGTCCACTGCTATTTAATATCTTCACGAATCTACTCTACACCTCTTTCCCACAGTCATCTCTTGTTCAATATGCAGATGATTCTACTGTGATTACTATTTCTGACTCTCCTCTGGTTTCATTACTACTACTCAAGCTGCTTTCACATCAGTAGAATTCTGGCTCAGCAACAACCAGCTAATCCTAAATCCCCCAAAAACTAAACTCCTACTCCTTCTCCCAAAATCTCTTACCCATCTTAAACCTGCGTTTACTATACTGTCTCTCAACAACACTCCAATAGTACCTGAACCTAGCTCCAAACTCTTAGGTGTCACTATAGATGAGCAACTTAAATTGGACTTGCATATCAACTGCATCAGGAGGACTCATCAGAAACTAGGCCTCCTATACAGAAATCGAAAGTTTCTCACTTCCAAACTTAAAGTAACCCTATCTCACACCTATTTACTCTCCGGTCTACTATATAGTTCTCACATACTCACAAACCTTAACACCACACTCCTAGCTAAACTTAACTCAACCTATAATAAAGTAGCCAGATTCTCTGCTCAACATATTTATAAAACTCATCACTGTGCCACTCTTAAATAGTTAAACTGGTTGGAACTACTCAACCTACTTCTGCTCTCTCAGCTTCAGATTTTACACTCTGTAATATATCAACCTCTCTGTTGCCCTAAGCTGTCCTCCCCTATATCCTACTATTCTCCAACTAGATAATTCCGCAGCTCCGACCAAGACATACTACTTATCTATAAACCCAGAGCAAGAATGGGAAGCAACATATATAACTACCATCCTACCATTGCATGGAATAAGCTTCCACTTCAAATTAGATTATTAAATCAAGCTAAACAATTCAAAGCTGCTGCCAAGGAGCACTTAAAAACACTCTGCTCCTGCCACTGTACTCACCCACCATAAACTGTTCCCCCCTCCCTGCTCACTATTTGAACATCTCTCCTTACTTTTAACTTCTACTCTCTAACTGTTCTCAACATTTCCATTCCTCCTGGCCTGACTACTTGTATCGTTCTAACTCTGACTTTCTATTTCTTCAGCATAACCTCTCTACCTACATACCTCCTTTAAATCATCTTCTGAAAGTAACCTATGTATGCATTGAAGACATACTTAAGGATGTGAGAATGACTTTTTCTCACAATGACGACATTACTAATTTAGTTGCTAATTCCTGATAACTATGTAATTATTTATTTTTATTTATTTATTTATTTATTTATTTATTTAAATTTGTTGACCGGGAGTGTCCTTCTGGACGTAGGTCCATTTTCAGCGGAGGCCCGGGGAGAAAAGCTCCACAGTAAAATAAACAGACCGTAGTTACATTGGATTACATAGCAATTAACAATTTAACATAGCAATTACTTACAACATATTTACAGATGAAGAACATAGTACTTCAGTAGACAACTAGAATCTAAATCTAACTAAAATGTAATGTTGTAAATACCAGCTAAATATCTCTGTCATCCCATTTTATTAGTCCTCTGTAATTACTTTACTGTATTCAAGAAAACAGGAAACAGCTCCAACGCTGAATAGACTCCCGTCACAAAACCAGCAATAATATTACAACACAAAACAGAGGTCTAACCACGATCAGAGAATCTCGATCAAAAAATCACTTGCAAAACTCAGTGGTAGAAATAAAAGATGATTTATTCCATTAACTAACAGATGAGCGCTTTCGCGTAGTGAAACCTACGCTTCTTCAGATAATAAAGGATACAAAAATCTCCCTTTTATACTGAACTAGGCGGGAAGAGTAACATTAATTAATAAGCAATTATCTAATAACACAGTTCATCTGGCTGCAACATCTCCCTGGCAGTGGAAATCGTTTAAAAACAAACATGCAAACAGAAAAATCTACACTTAATAAATAAACAAATGAAGCAACCACTACTATAAACTTTTACTGTTAACTATAGATAACCTATCTATCTTGGAGATATTTCTAAGTATGCATATCACTGCAGATCACTCAGTTATATCCTGAGACTTAGTATATTAATAATAGCGTCTCAAAAAACGGTAGTTGCTGAATGCATAACTGCATTACAGGTAAACTAAAAGCAACATTACAATTTCTTTTACTGGATAAAACCTGATGGTAGGGGGAAAGCATAAAGCGCAAAGTGTTGCAAGTGTATGGCGTGTCAATATGCACGCCTCATGTCAACTAGTGCCTTAAAGGCTCAGATGTTATAAAGCCTTGATAGATGTGGCACGCCATACACTTGCAACACTTTGCGCTTTATGCTTTCCCCCTACCATCAGGTTTTATCCAGTAAAAGAAATTGTAATTAACATTCATTAAATTGCCATAACATATATATTTATTTTTTCTCTTTCTTTTTAAGATTCAACATATTATTTAATGATAAGGAGAGATGTGTCCAATGTATAACATTTACTGCATATTAACGCTCCGTTATAATGGCTGTTACCACCACCTCTTTTCTGAAATTTACTGTTCACAGTTCATGTACACAGGTTGATTTTCTGGATGTCAGGGTATGCTTGACTCAGGAAGGCTTTTCATCTGGTTTATACAGAAAAGAATGTTGGAAAAACACTCTGCTTTCCTATGACAGCATGCATCCACGACACATTTTTTCCAACATAGTGCAGGGGCAAGTAGCCAGGATTTCCAGAATAAGCAAGGAAGATGACATGTTTGAACAAGAGGTTGACACTCTGAAGGAATGTTTTTACACCAGGGGTTACAATAGACAGGTGGTTAATAAAAAGGTGGATGTTAGCAAAAGGCACAGGAAGGATAGGTATAAACCATGGCTAGGGAACACATTGACCCACACAGATGGTGGATACAAAAGAATGGTTAATAAAGATTTTAGGCTAATGTTGACTTATGGCAGATCTTTTATGTGTTTGGTGTTTTAAATAAACAGAAGGTGTTTGACTCCAGCAGTGTTCAGTCTTTTGTGACTTTTGGATTTTCGATTTCACTTCATCTGACTGAACTTAGGTGAGGCACTGAACATTGTTTGTGACTTGATCATAGGAGGTTACTAGGCTAATGACCCTTGGGCCCTTACAAGTCTGTACAAGTTTTGCCCTTATTTCCATGATCAGCACCTATCACCCCTGTCCAAGAGGGACAGAAGTGGAACCCCTGGACTGGACTTACTGTTACCCATCCAGTCATCCAAATTGCGTTTGAATAGGGCCAATGAGGTGCTCTGCTTGACATGAAGTGGGAGTCTTTTCCAAAGGTGTGGTAACCTCTGGGAGACAAATCTGCCCTCCAGCAGGTTCTATTAATGTCACATACCAGGTTAAGGCCATTAGACAGAGTAACCCATGTACGATTTGACTTACTGATATGCAGCATTTCTAATAAAGCAGGGACAAAGACTGCCTTATATGCAAAGCAGAGATCACCTCAGACCAGTCTGTATGAAGCAGAATAAAGTGACAGCAATTTGAGATGATACTCATAGGACAGGTGCTGACAACCTTGAATTTTCCATGTGATGAAACTTTGTGGTCTCTCCAATTGCTGCAGGTACATGGAAAGGTGCATGCCAAAAGGGGCATTGTACTGAATAACTGGCCTGATGAGGGAGGAGCACAGGGAGGTTATAACTTCTTTTTTTCCGGAGGCAATGCCCTTACTTATGAGATGAGCAACATGGAATTGTCTTCTTACCACTGTGGAGACATAGTGATCGAAGGTAAGGTTGCTGTCAACCTGTGTGCCCAGGTCTCTCACCACTGATTGCATACTTAAGGTGTTGCTATGGATGTGATAGTTAGCAGGAACATCACTCTTACCAAAAGGGATGATAATACATTTTTTGCATTGAGTTTAAGGCCATGACTTTGGCACCAGTCATTTGTTTGTGAAAGACCCTCGTGTAGGATGTTGACATCATTTGGAGATTCTATGGCCGCTCCCATTTTGTAGTCACCAGCAAACTTTGTCAGCACACATTTATTTAAATGCACTCCACAGCTTAAAAGACAGTTGGTTTGGTGTATCTGTCACATCATTTAAGGTCTGTTTTATAAACAAGTCTAAGTGCTTTGATTAGTGTTTATGATGCATGGCTTGACACATTTTTAAGTCTGGGTGTGTTTTCTGATGGGTGATGTGTTGTGTATAACCTGCCTATTCACGGTTTGTTGTTTACAGACTGTCTGGCATGTCCTTCAGTTTAACATTTGTATTGCATCTGCTTCAGACACCTTGGGTGTTTTTGTAGCAATGCAGTTGAGCAGCTATCCATTTGATTACAGCAGTTCATGTTCAGTACACCCTGCAGGTCAACACTAGTATTGTATCTGTCTCCAACTCATGTTGCAGGGTAGATTGACTGAGAATTGAGCAGATACTCATTTGATTACAGCAGTTCAGTAACAACAAGCACATTAACAAAGTTTTGTTTTTTCAGGCTACTGATTGCTGATTGTTTTTGAGGTAATGTATATAGCTGTACACATATAATGCTGTTGGTAACAGATATTAGATTCTCATATGTCAGCAGTTGTGTTGATTGAACATATCACATTGTTTTAGTGTTGTATACATTATATCTATGTGTGTTCAGCCAAATATCCTGCTGCCTGTCTCAGAAGTTTTTCATATGTCTTGCCTATTGTCCACAATATTGTCAGAGTACTTTCTCCTCATTTTAACAATGACACTTCGTGGCTACTCTTATAAATCCTTGAATGCAGACAGTACAATATGTTGATTTCCACAGTCATACATTTTTACAAAGCTAATGACCCATGTTTGTGTGTGTCTAAGCATGTAGAATTGTTCGGAAAAGAATGCTGTTGCCCTTTTTAAGAGTACAACATATAGGGCCATAGGTAACTCTGTCCATAAGGGATGTGTCTCAGTCCCATGTAAATTATCATCATAATCATATTCTGTTGTGGTATGATATTCATGAAAATATTCTGACTGATATTTGCTTTTCTTTTCTGTTGTATTTTGCAATTAATCTTTACAGAGTATAGTACCTGTGAATGTTCAATCCAAAGATGAAGACATATACATGTGAGGCCATTGCCATAGCCTTCCTAGAATAATGGTGACAATGAAGATGGTGATGATGCCAAGAAACCTGGAACTGCCCCTGCCCAAACCACCCTGCCTGCAGCCCGGAGGAGATGATGACATAACCAGGAAAAAGACAATTTTTGGGAGGAGATCTGGGAAGTCATGACTGATATGTCCTGAACAAATATGAGGGACATGATGGGGGTCTTCTTTGAGGATATGGCATGGACTATGTAGAATTTGTTCAGGGTGATAGCTTGTGAGATCATTCAGGAGTCTGATCCCCATCAGGCTGGTCCTGCCAGTGGGAAAATATTGTCTGTGCACTACACTTGTGTTATGCTGCCAACATGCTGATGGCCGTTTTATTGACTGGACAGTATATGTACTCTTGTGCATGTACACTTGTGTTATGCTGCCAATATGCTGATGGCCACTTCATTGATTGGACAGTATATGTTGACTGGACAGTATATGTACTCTTGTGCATGTACACTTATGTTATGCTGTCAACATGCTGATGGCCATTTCATTGATTGGACAGTATATGTACTCTTGCACATGTCTACCATATATCTGCCATGCTTATGTGTTATTATTGTGTGAAATTTACTTTGGTTTCATTGTGTGCATAACACACATTAATACATTACTCTTTCCACACGCATTCAACTGTCTGTGTATTGAGACAGTTAACCTGCAAGTAGTGCTGCAAGTGGTAGCCTATAAACTTGTGTGTTACTGGGGACACTGACAGACAAAATACGTTGTCCATAGTCCATCACTAACAGTCTAATATGCCTTGGATTTCTGTTTTACCATATCAGGTATGTACAATATACAAATGTCATTCCATATGTTTTTTTGGATGTCAGTTGTCATGATGTGGTCTTCTGTCTTGGTTTGACAATGATAATACCATGTGGGATCATATACAGGTGTATACCATCTGTGGGCAGCCCTTCATTTCTGACAGCAACAAACAGCAATGTAACATTAATCTGTACACAATGTTACAGACAGCACATTCTATCATGGTACATTACACCATGTTTGTTGTATGTAGTATTTCAACAAAGATGATGTATTGCCATTGGTGTACACCTTCATTAAATAGCTGAACCCATTAAATAACTGTACATGTGTGTGCACATAGTCCGATACATACTGACAGAGAAATGTTCCTTTGACATGTGAGCCTTCAGTGATTTACCGCTGATGCACTGTAATGATGCTCACAGGAGTGTCATCATCTCCTTAATGAGCACGGTGGTTGAAATACACATGCATTTCATTAGCTGAGATTTGTATGACAGCATATATATATATATGTGTGCTTTCAATTTTTAGCTTGCTTACCTATGCATGTTGAGGTAACATGATTGCACATTACTGTTTTTCTGTTTATTATACATGTCCAGTTCTGTGGACATCAGCAATCCATCTGGCCATTTGACATACATTTTCCATTTGGTTAAATATATATCTGTGGGGCTTCTACAGTACCCTGTGTGCTTTACACATGTATATACATGGTGTCAACTTACCGTGTCCTGCTTTACCATGTCCACCTCTGTGCTATCTTCATATTTCCCTATTTTTTTTTGCAGGCATGTTCGGCTTTGTTAAAACTACTGACCATTGCCATGTATTAATTTGACCATGTAAACTTGTGTCTGACCATTTTATAATCCAGGACATTTGCAGACAAGTTGCTGGTTAATGCTTCCAGTATGTCCTTGTTCTCATTAGACATGTGTGTTATCCAGTGTAGTTTTTCCACATGCACAACCTGCCATGTTCATTATCATGAGCTGTTATTTATTTGTCTTTGGTTAACTGAGATAGATGACTGTGCTCATGGCCCATTTTCAGTGGAGAATTGAGGAGAAAAGCTCCACATTAAAGAACAAGTACAGAGTTTCAAATTAGCAAATACATACATTTTAGGCATAAAAGAAGTCAAGTGCAAGGTAACATGATGCTATATAATTACAAGAATCTTTCCTATATAAAAAGAAAAAAAAATCAGCAGAGATAAAATGAAACATTTTATACGAAAAGAATAGTTGTATAAGAACTAAAAATAACCATAGATGTCCTTCTCGTCCATGTTGCAGTATTCATAATCTTAGGGAGTTGCTGCCTGCAGCACCGGACATCCGGTCAGTATACCAAAGTTTTAGAAGCCAGGTTACATGCAATGTTGCATGCAGGGGCCATAAACTGACATTGGCTATATCTGTGACATCTGCACGTATCCAACTTAGAAATTGGCTGCTGCATAGAGAGAGAAAGAGTGACCTCAGGAGGAAAGAACCAAAGCTTAATTTCCCCAGGTGCACCAAAACGGTGCTATAAGTATGTCCAAGACAAAAGGGGGAGGTGGGTGGTATTGAATGCTGCAACATGGAAGAGAAGGACATCTATGGTTACGGTAAGTTTTTACATAACTATTCTATGTCCTTCTATTCTCATGTTGCAGTATTCATAACCTTAGGGAAAGTGCCACAGCTCTCTAGAAAGTTGCATGAGAGGTAGGTAGGGGAGCAGAGTCAATGAGACCCTGCAGGATATATCTAGAAAACCCTGCTCTAGCCCTGGAGATCAGATCCAATTTGTAATGTTTGGCAAAGGTATGTACAGAAGACCAAGTTATCGCCTATAGAATAGAAGCATAATCAATTCCCATGAAGAAGGCTGCTAAGGAGAAAGCTGCTCTGGTGGAATGGGGCGTGACATGTGAACTCAGTTGCTTTCCATGAAAGGAATACCAAAAGGTTATCATCTTAGAAATCCAAGAGGAAACTGTGGGTTTAGACACTGCCGTGCCAAGGACTCTAGGACAGAAGGCGACAAAAACCTGGTTGGACTGTGTGACAGGTTTTGTCTTATCTAAGTAGAACCTCAGTTGCCTATGAACATCCTGGGAATGCAAAGCCCTTTCTGAAGAGTTGTGTGGCTGAGGGTAGAAGACAGGTAGATTAATGGCCTGGTTTAAGGAAATTTCATTAACTACTTTTGGCATGATGAAGGTGAGACAAACCCTATCTTTATGAAAAATAAGATAGGGAGGGAAAACCATAAAGGCTTGGATCTCAGAGGCCTCTTGGCAGCAGTATGGGCCAGTAGCAAAATTGTTTTCCATGTACAGCATTTAAGGGAGGATGAGTGGGCTGGCTCAAAGTGGACCAATACAAGCTTTTCCAGCACAAAGTTAAGGTCCCAAGGAGGATTAATAGGCTTATGAGGAGGTCTTATGTGAAGGATCCCTTTATAAAACAGCTTGACTGCCAACCTGGAATCTAGAGGTGGAGTCAAGGAAAGGCAGACAGAAACAGCAGAGAGGTGTACTTTTACTGATGAGTAGGTCATGCCCAAATGTAGTAACTCACACAGGTAGGAAAGGACCAGTGGAACAGAAACTAGAAATGGGTCCTGTTTTCTCAAGGCACCAGTGGGAAAATCTTTTCTACTTTAATAAGTAATTTCTCCTTGTACTTGGTTTCCTGGCCTCCTGCAGGACATTGAGTATGTCCTATGAGTATAGGTGTCTAAAGGGGATCAGAATCCAGAGTGTCAGTTTGAGATTGAGTAGGTGGGGGTGAATAAGGGATCCCCTGTCTTGTGTGAGTAGGTCAAAGTAGTGAGATAAACTGTGGTGATTGCCCTCAGCTAAAAGGTAGAGTAGGGGAAGCCAGTGCTGTCTTGGCCAAAAGGGAGTCACCAGCAGGATTTTTGGTTTGTCCTACTGTATTTTCAGGAGGACTATGTGAATCAGAGGAAATTGAGGGACGGCATAAAGAAACATTCCCTCCCATGAAATGGAGAAGGCATCCACCCTCCATGCTTGTGGATGGGGAACCTTGTACAGAAGAGAGGCATCTGTTTGTTCTGGGTGGAGGCAAACAGATCTGACTGAGGAATACCCGACCTGTGAATTACATCCTGAAATACCTCCCTGTGAAGCATCCATTCATGGGAGGGTGTCAAGGTTCTGCTCAGGGTGTCTGCCATCCCATTCTCTTCTGATGGAATGTAAACTACCTACAAGTCAATTTGAACTGCTGCTGCTAGGGACCATATCTCTATAACCCAACTGCAGACTCCTTGCTTGTTTATGTACCATAGGACCATCATGCTGTCTGTGATGACCTTCAGGGTGCCTGGCAGAAGGCTGTCTTGAAAGGCCTGCATAGCCAAAGGCAGGGCCTTTAGCTCTTTTAGGTTGATGTGGTCCTTCCTTTCTTGAATGGTCCACTCCCCCTGTACTTTGTGCTGATTGTTGACATTGTGAAGGATGGCTCCCTAACCTAAATTTGACATGTCTGTGAATAGATGCTGTTTTGGTGGGGGACTCTGCAAGGGTACCCCTTGACTGAGGGTAATGGTGGTAATCTACCAAGAGAATTCCCTCTTTAAACAGGGAAGAAGAGGAAGTTTTGTTTCCAAGTGATGAGAGGGTTGGTTCCAAGAGTTTCTCAAGACCCAATGAAACTTCCTCAAGTGCATCCTGGCTAGAGGGATCATGGGAATCAAGGAGGCCATGTACCCTAGTATCCTGAGAAATTCCCTGCCTGAGATGGTAGTTAGATGTAGCAGGGAGTGGAAGAACAGAGAAAGAAATTCCACTTTCTGGGGAGGGACACATACTGACATCAAGTCTGTTCTTATCCTGCACCCCGGAAGACAAAGTCTTGGGAAGGAGTCATTTGAGACTTTAGGCAATTCACTGTCTAACCTAGACCCTGTGGAAACTTGCAAACCATGTCCAAGTGTTGGTTCAGAATAAGAAGGTTGTCCAAGTAGGGATAAATTTGTATGCCCTGCAGTCTGCAGTGTGCAATGGCTGGGGCTAGACACTTTGTAAATACTCTTGGCACTGTAGAGAGGCCAAATGGTAAGGCAGAGAACTGAAAATGTGATGAACCTACTGAGAAAGGTAAATATTTTCTGTAAGGTGGGAAGATGGGGATATGCAGGTAAGCATCCTTCAGATCCAGGGAGGCCATGAAGGATTGCTGAGGTATGAGGGCAAGGAAGTGCTGCAATGTGAGTATTTTGAAGGTAGGCAATTTGAGGAAGAGATTGAGGTGGGATAAGTCGAGGATGGGTCTCCAAGGGCCATGTTTTCTTGGGTCCAAATACATCCTTGAATAAAATTTCTTGGCTAACTGATCCTCTGGTACCTTTTCTATAGTCTCCTGAGATAAAAGTTGGCTCAGGATAGAGGGAAATAGTGTCAGCTGATTGTGAGGGGGTTGTGGTATTCCCTGGAAGGGTGGAGTAGTTCACCAAGTCATAAAGTATCCTCTCTCGATGATGGAAAGCACCCACTTGTCTGAGGTGATTTTCTTCCAGGAGGGTAGGGAGAGGGTTAGCTGTAGGGGTGGGGGGGTGAAACTTGTTAAGAGATGAGAGTCACAGTGCAGGAGCTCTGTCTTGGTCTGGCTGCCTCCAAAAGGATGACAGAGTTGAGGTGATTGAAGACATGGGGGTGGATTGTTTTCTAGTATGCCTCCATCCCCTGGACTGAGATGTAGAGGGACGAGAAGACTGCCTCTTGACAAATCTAGGTCTTTGGGGGTCATTTCTATGAAATCTGGGAACAGGTGAAACTAGTAAAGCTTTTAAATTTTGTAAATCTTTGCCTTTTTCCTGTAGAGACTTAAGTAGCTCTGCAGAGGCAGTTCCAAAGAGGGGTTTGTTATCCAAGGGTGCATCCAAAAACTTAGCTTGGACATCCAAAGGCAAGGGCTGAAATCTCAACCATGAAAACGTCCTTAACACAGAGCCAGAAGCAGCAGACTTAGAAGAAGCTACTACAGCATCATAGCTGCACTTAAAGGAGTGTCTAGTCACTTGTGAGACAATAGACAGAAGGATACTTAATTGAGCCTTAGCAGGAGATTCTGGAACCTCTGTCAGAAGAGTAGAGGCTTTGGTCAGGGAATCTAAAGCAAACTTGGCCATATGGGTCTGATAATTAAAAGCCATAATGGCCAAGGTGGAAGAAGTATATACTTTCTTCCCTAATCTGTCCATAAATTTACTAGCTTTATCTGCTGGAAACAGGGAAGAGGAAGGTAGTTTCCTTGGGGACTTATCAGGTGACACTGCAATTATTATAGGATATGCTGGAGGGTTTTTGAAAAGGTACTGCTCCTTGGCAGGCACATTGCAGAATCTGTCTGATCTCTTAGAAGCAGGAGGACATGATTCTGGGCTTTGTGAGGCAGCAGAAAAAGCATCCTGGAGTGCTGGAAGTAAAGGTGGGACTGCAGATGGCGAGGGCTGCTCCATCTGCAATAGTTCAAAGTATCTCTTTTTTGTGTCAAAGACATCTGATAGTTCCCACTTAAAATCTTGTCTAAGCAAGGAAACGGTATCTCCAAAGGAGAAATCTTCTTCTTCAGGGGTAACAAAATCTTTGGGGTAATCTAACTGGGAGCAGTAAGTTAAGGACTCTTCTGAGGAGGAAGACCCCCTCCTCAGATAGTCCTGATGGGCCTGGCTGGGGGATCTGGGTCTGAAGAACCTGAAAGGCCTTGAATAGTGTCTGGGAGAAGGTCTCCCAGGGTGGAGTAGGGTCTCTTGAAGTGTGTTTCTCCTTTTGCTTCTTTTTTAAAGAAGTGGAGCAGAAGTGAGCCGAGGAGCCATCATAATAGTGGATAACAAGGCTGAAGTAGTAGCAAGGCCCTCTGAAGCCAGGAACAATGGTTCCCCCTCACCATCGGGTTCTGATTGTTGAAAAACCTCAGCAGACATATTCTGGGTATCTGCAGAACCAGCTTCCATTTTGGTTTCTGGTTGCTGCACAATACCCAAAATCTGGAGAGATTCTGGGCTGATATTCACTTAGAGGAACTCACTGGTCAACTGAGATGCAGCTTGGACATCAGGTCTAAGTTTCTTGGCCTTCTTACTAGGTGGCTCCTCACAGGGGTCTGCTCCACCTTCCATACTGGATTCCAAAAGTCTGAGTGCTGATTTTCTAAATACAGTTTTAAAGCCACCAGGTGGCTTCTAAGGGTTTTTGGAACAAAGGATTGGCAAATGTTACAGGTTTTGTAATCATGAGCCTCCCCTAGACAAAAAGAACACTGCTCGTGTGTTTACGTATATGGGATTTTCCTACCACAAGCACACGTTCCCTTAGTAGAAGACATGTACATTTGAAAAAACAGTAAGGAAACAAAGAAAACTCTGACAAGGGTACTTATCTCCATGCGGATAGCTGGGAAACAATCATCAAAATCTGATGGCCGATGTCGAGGAAACACCGGATTGCAGAACTGGCGATCGCATGTCTGAATCTTGCTGTGGCAGAAAAGGTGTGAGTTGGGTATGTGCAGACATCTCAGATATAGCCAAAACCAGTTTATAGCCCCTACATGCAACGTCACACATACCCTGGCTTCGAAAACTTTGGTATACTGTCTGGGTGTCTGGTGTTGCAAGCAGCAACTCCCAAAGGTTATGAATACTCCAGCATGAGAATAGAAGGGCATAAAGTAGTTTGGTAAGAGGGTAAAGTGAAATCCCTTGAGATTCCATTAATAATGTTAGAACAAGTTAGAGGGAGAGAAACAGTAAGTAGAAGAAGGGAATGAGGATGAGGGAAAGGAAGAAAAGTGCAGGCGGGTGAAGAGAGTACAGAGAGAAAGGGTTCAGCAGTGGTGCGAGAGGTGGGGGGACGGTGAAGAGAGTACAGAGAGAAAGGGTTCAGCAGTGGTGCGAGAGGTGGGGGGACGGTGAAGAGAGTACAGAGAGAAAGGGTTCAGCAGTGGTGCAAGAGGTGGGGGTGGGTTCAGCAGTGGTGCAAGAGGTGGGGGGTGGGTTCAGCAGTGGTGCGAAGAGGTGGGGGGTGGGTTCAGCAGTGGTGGGAGAGGTGGGGGGTGGGTTCAGCAGTGGTGGGAGAGGTGGGGGAGGGTTCAGCAGTGGTGGGAGAGGTGGGGAGGGTTCAGCAGTGGTGGGAGAGGTGGGGGAGGGTTCAGCAGTGGTGGGAGAGGTGGGGAGGGTTCAGCAGTGGTGGGAGAGGTGGGGGGAGGGTTCAGCAGTGGTGCGAGAGGTGGGGGGAGGGTTCAGCAGTGGTGGGAGAGGTGGGCGGAGAGTTCAGCAGTGGTGGGAGAGGTGGGGGAGGGTTCAGCAGTGGTGGGTGGGAGAGGTGGGCGGAGGGTTCAGCAGTGGTGGGAGAGGTGGGCGGAGGGTTCAGCAGTGGTGGGAGAGGTGGGGGGAGGGTTCAGCAGTGGTGGGAGAGGTGGGGGGAGACTGGTAGTAGTGCAAGAGATAAAATAAGGTTTAACTAGAGAAATGCTCAAAAATACTAATCAGGGATCTCAGTGCTGGTGTTTAAGAGAAAGTACATTTGGGTTAGGAGGGACTATTGTACTGTAGAATAGCTGGCTGGGTAATAGCTAGGTAGTGTGGGAACAGGTGTAGGAGGGTGAGTTACTCAAGTAGTTCTTTAATTATTTTTTGAAAAAAGAGAAAGAGTGGATAGACCATAAATTGTTAGGGAGCTTATTTCAGGTTTCAGACATAGAGCATTTATAAAGTACTTTGCTTATAGTTTTATTGGGTCTGCAGGTATCAAGAAGGTGTTGGTCAGTGCTGCAGAGAGATTGGGAGGGTTTGTATGAGGATGGGAGGTTAGATAAGGTGGGGCAGTCAGCAGGTTTGTGGAGTAGAAAATGTGTCATTGGAAACTGAGAGAGATGGAGCAATAGAGGGAATTCAGGCCATTACAGTGGATTGAGGGTTAGGCAGTAGTGGAATTTATAAGGAAAGTTACAGGCAAATCTAGCTATCTGGTTGTAGGTTTTGATTGAGTTTGGTTAGCAGATTTGCTTGGAGGAGGACAAATATGGGGGGGCGTAAAGTAGGCAGGGGAGGAGGTAGGCTTAAGCTAGGGAGATCCTAGACCAAAGTGATAAGAATTTTTTTTATTTCTGTACAATAGACCAAGTTTTTGATTGGTCTTCTCGATGGATTGTTAGATATTAAGGTCAAATATCAGGTTATTGCCTATTGTGACACAGAGATGTTTGGTATGTGTGTAAGTATTAATGATAGTATTATCTAGGGAAGAGAGTGTGAATGATGTCTTAAGGCTAGCCATGGATTTTGGGAGGAAAAGTAATAGCTTGTTTTTCTTTGGCTTAAGGATGAGTTGATTATTTATTAGCCAGTACTCAATGGTGTTAAATGAAGTTTGTGTAAGCGAGTGGAGGTCAGTAGGGCTGTCGGAAAGGGTAATAAGAATTGAGTTGTCTGCATACTGGATTACAGAAGATGTGCAGCAAGTTGGGCAAAGATTATTAGTAAAAATATTAAAGAGGAGGGGCAGAGAATATATCCTTGGGGTACACCCGTTTTCATAGTTAAGAAGGGAGAGCAGGAGGAGAGCCATCTAATGGATTGCTGTCTGTCAGTAAGATAACTAGAGAACCAAAGAGTACTGGATGCAGAGAGGTTAAGTTCAGTTAGTTTTATAAGGAGCTTAGGATGGGAGACAGTGTTGAATGCCTTGGAGAGATCTAGGAATAATCAAGCCACCAGTTTGTTGTTGTCTCTAGACTTTGCTACAGTCTGTGTGAAGGAGAGAAGGACAGTGGAAGTGCTGGGGCCTAAAACCATATAGAGAGGAGGTGAGGAGATTTTCCTGGAGTAGATGTTTGAGAAGGTGTGTATGAATGCATTTTTTAAAGATTTTTGAGGGAGGTGAGAGGATGGCTATAGGGTGGAAATTGGGTAGATCAGTGGAGTTACCTCCTTTATGAAGTGGTATTGTACAGAAGGATTTCCAGATGTCTGGGACTAAGGATTTTTTGATAGAATGGTTAATAAGGATAGATGTTATATTTTTGAACATATTATTACATGTCATTGGTGTATGTATGTGTATCGACATTGATTTCATGTACATTCCATTTATGCCACTGACACACATACATATAGCTGTACACCTGTGTGCTGCCTTTGACATGGCATATGTGTGTAACATATACACATTCCATGATGTGCGCATTACATTTGTTTGGGTTGTGTACACCTACTTGTGTATGTAGCAGTATTTGTAGCTCATTTGTAGTATCTCTATTTGGCACTCTGCTTGGTTGTTTGCCTTTTACATGCATGGTCGTAGGTTTGCTGCTGTCCTCTGGTGGCGCTATCTACCATGTTAGTCCTGCATTTGTTCATCTGTGATGTGGCTTGGCTAACATCTGCACTGCTGACGGACTAATTGGATATAAGTATATTTATCCAGTGTGTACTGTGACCCTACTTTATTACCCAGGAACACAGATGTACCATTGGTCATACACATCCATGTATGACTGCCATACTGTTTGCGACATGTCATAACATGATAATGCATAGATAGATAGATAGATGTGTTTTTCTACATTTCACCATGGCTGGTATACATCCACAACCTCTTTATAAACTTTCCATTGTCTGTGTTGTCTGTGTAACTTACCTGTCCTTATTGCTTTTTTTCATCCTTTGTCTTTCTTGTGGAATGCTACTTGTTCTATGGGTATACCTGCTGTGATTGGTTTCTCATTCTCTTTCCTTGTGTTTACCTTTCCTTCTATTCTTTAAAAAAAAAAATTCCCACCCAAAACGCATTGCACATGCACCTCTGACTTTCCCTCACATTTTGCAGTTCTAACATCCCTCTTATGTGTCCCTCATCTTCACCCATACCCCACACCTCTTTTGTATCTCCCACATTCCTTGAGTGTGTATGTTATGTGTGTTCCCCCCACAATTTCCAAACTCATCATCAGCAACTGTTAGCTATGGTGACGTGGCCATGATTGCCCTTCGCCATTCATTTTTTTGTTAGAAAATTTACTGATTCCACATGTTTGCCCTGAGTGACTTATTATCAAGCCAGTATGGTCTCTCTAGTACTTTTACCAGAAGAGTGTCTAGATGGAACATTTTGTTAGTCTAGCAGGTCTGGCATCAGTCCACCTTGTGCTTACTGAAATAATTTAATTTTACTTTGGAGATGATTTTACTAAATGAACTATTGGCAAAAATAGGTAAGGCCAAAGAGCTGGATAGGTTTATCTACTGCAGTACTTAAGCAGTACACACAAAATGTGACCTCTTTTGAATTTTCTTGATAATTTCCCAACTAAGAATGTTCTGAATTAATCAGGAAGCAAGTTTGAGAATATGATTCTGTATGTGCTTTTAAAAAGTTCCATAAACAATAAAAAAATATCTCTCACTTTTTGTCGCTGTATTCAATGAATGAGATCACATTTTGGCGGGTTGTTTTCATTAAGCTGCAAGCTCAGAACCCAAGATATTTGATTTTTTCTTTTAATTTCAAGAAATACATGAAGCAGGCTTTCTGTTTTCCTGTGTCTACTGCTTATGCTACTTGAGTGACCTTGTTTTTCTTTATGACTAGATAGGTTTGGTATGAAATGCATTTTAATGCAATACAACTGTTAGACTCAGTTCATGCTAATTGCTCAGATGATATTCTAGGCTACATCTTTTCTGGGTTACTCCTTTTTCAGTTTAGTCCTGTTTCTGTTTTCGCATGTTTATCTTAAATGGCTGTTCTAATTGTCACACTCATTTCAGGAAGGATTTGACAGTTAGGAAGCTTCAGACTACTTCCCTCTGCCCCCTCCTACCTTCATGAAGAGGCATACATTGCAATTAACCAGTAAATTGGTACTGCACACGACAAATTATTTTGCTGAGATCCTCTCCTTCTGCCATGTAGCTGTGTGCCATAATAATCATATATTAGCCACAGGGCATTAATTCTAAAGGTGAATTAATCCTAATGATTAATGTCTGAAATGGCCTGATATTTCCCTGCATGACTCTTTCCTTTTTTCAATTGGCCATGTCATTATTATTCATATCATGGTCTCATCCACATACACTAATACATTCTGTGTGCTTACTGAAAGGTTAAAACCAATTCCTTGGGGGTAATTCAGTAATGCTAACACAGTGAAATTTCCCATGTCTGCATCGCATTGTGATACGGACATGGGAGCAGTAGGTTTGAAATTCACTAAGTGCCTTTAGAAGCACTCACCCACAGGGAAACCATGTTAACCACGAGGACACCATGTAAACATTGTGGCATTCTAATCGGCTGTGATTAGCATGCAAATGAAGCAAGGAAAGAGGCTGGAGTGATTCAACATGGTAGAAAGCAACTGTGTGAGCTTTGAGCTGCTGTTCCGGCTCTATTCAAAGAATTTTCGAATAGTCACAGAAGTATTCCTCACAACCCTGCCCCAGCTAAAATCCCTTGACACAGCCTGACAAAAGGGGTGGAGGGTAGCACATAAATAGGGAAAATATTAAATATTGCTCAGGTAAACTTAAAAAATCTGCTACAACAAGATGTTGTGTAACATACAGTGTACAAAGGATATGAAGTCAGAAACTAAAATGTTTTGCATCCTGCCTGTTGTTTGATCATGTGAGGGTTGTGAGATTAGAAACTGCAATGTGTGTCATTACTGTCAAACACCTCTCTTTAGTGATGTTGTAGTACCAATGTGCGGTGCTAAACTGAGGGCATGCAGTCTTCATCATTATTTTTTTTTCCTCAAACTTTATTTTTACTTTTCAAATACATTTGAATGAATTACATAGTATTTGTACATAACATCTTAAATAACTATGTATACTATTTACATTAGCCTTACACTATAACAGATCTTAATGTATACAGTTACTTTATAAGTATGTCCGATCCATTATCAGAGTGTGTCTGATCAATTATTGTATAGTGTCAATCAATGATAAAACTTTTCCCCAAGGGTTGTTGATAAATGGCTTTGGATACATTCTTAGTTCTTTAATTTTAATTTTCAATAATGCTGTGGTCTTCAGTAGGCTGTACAAGTCTTCCAAAGTTGGTATTGTGTTTGTATTCCATCTTCTTGTTATACACTTCCTTGAAATTGCAAGTATAGTCCATACTAGATACATGTTTGACCTATTCGTATGAGGACCTTCACTCACATTAAATAGTACAAGAACTTTAGTTAAATAAAATGATTCATTAAATAAAGCTTGTAGAAAGTTATTAATACCATTCCAAAATGGCTTAATTTTAACACAATCAAAGAAAATGTGGTTCCAATCTGCAGTGTGTACTTGCTCACATCTCTAACATATTCCTTTTATGGAAGAACTAATTTTACTGATTCTCTCTGGGGTTAAGAATCATCATTACTTTTGAGAGGTATGACTGTGTGAATCTTTGATGCCTGAGGCCTACTACTTACTAATGAACACACATATGTCAAGTAAGTCTCTGCTGTCACATGTTACAGTAATGTTTGTATAAATCTCCCACCCTGTAGTTGCTTATTGTAAAAACAGATGAAATCCAAGAATATGCCATAACATTATTAAACAATACACTCCAGGTTCAGGACTTACATTGTAAATGCAGCAGTTGCCACAGTGTTAGTCCAGGGGTGACTCTGTCTGATTCAAGCAGTACACAGACAACACATGGAGAGGTAAAGGTTGTGTGAGTTGTCTGTCATCAATGTGACTCTGTGTATGTGAGTAGGAGTAAGGTTTATTGCCCCTAGGTGGTGAGTGAGTGAGTGTGCTATACATTTTCTCTTAGCCAATGCAAGAACATACTGACCATGCCTATGTCTGCCTACACCCACACCAGCTAGGGGTTCCCCCTCTGACTCATCATCTGCCTGTGGCTGTGGTGACCTTGGCATTGGTGGTGGGATATGTGTCCCTTCCCCTTGCTGAACCCACTGCAGCTGTTCCAAAAGGATTATATTGTGCAGCATGGCACATACTGTGAAGATGTCTGTGCATGTTTGTGGATTGTACTGCAGGGCTTCCCCAGATGTATCTAGGCTTTGGCACTGTCACTTCAGCAGGCAAAACACACACTGTATGACATTCCTGGTTTGAGTGTGTGCATCATTATGGTGCTCTTCCATGGGTGTGTGCATTTCTGATGGGTGTTATCTCCCACGGTTTCAGTGCATTGCCTGCATTTCCCCAGTAGATGAGCCTATGGGATAGCCTCCCTAGCAAACATCTGGTACAACTGAGAGAAAAGGGAATATAGATGGATATTGAGACTAGGAGCTGATATTAAACCTGGCCTTAATACTGCTGTGACCATTAAACCTGTGCTGGTTAAGTTGCAACAAAGAAAACTTTGATGTTTGTATGATATATATATATGTATATATATATATATATATATATATATATATATATATATATATATATATATATAGATATATATATACATTTTTTATATATGACTCTTGTTTTAAATGGCACTTATGTGATGAGCTGGCTCTAGTCACATGATGTGACTTGCTCCTATTTAAACTTAGTTAATACATGTGTTTTATATTCACAATGAGAAAGGGTGTAGACCCAAAGGCTTTGTTGTTTTAATAAAGATGTTTCTTAACATTGGGCTTTTTCTTTAGCACAGTTGAGAAGTGTGCCAGATATGTGAGTCATGGTAACTGCCAGGGTTGCCAGCACACACTTTCAACATGATTGCCTTGGCATTACACATGGCTTGCCAACTGATAGACTGGTAGCCCTTTCTGTTAATGTTGAGCATAACCTGTTCTGAGGTGGTGCCTTCATTTCTACATCAGTGCAAGCTATGGTACCCAGTACTGCAGGGTAGTGCACTACCTGTTACAACTGTTGCATTTCTCTAGCCCTCTCCTCAGAACTATGGGGAAAATATATGTGCTTACTGGCATGTTGGAGCATACCATCCAGGAACTGATGGAGGATCCCCAGTGCTGATGCCTGTGACACCCCCAGCATGTCCCCTGTTGGTCTCTGAAAGGTACCAGTAGCTAATATTCTATGGGCTACACATAACTCAGTCTCATAGGTTCATAGGTTCATACTAGGCTATCTGCCCTGGGGCAATTATAAGCCTAGCCCAATTTTGTTTGGCTTACGCCACCCCTTGATTTGAGGATACCGTGCCCTTTTTAAGGTTTAGTTTGCTGTGCCTCTGTCTAATAGTGACACGGAAGTAATCCCCGCGACAAACCTACGATCCCCCATCCACTCATCAAGATTCTTCTTGAAGAGATTCAGTGAGGTGCTCTGCCTAACATGAATTGGAATTCTGTTCCAGAGCGAAGGGAGCCTCTGGGTTATGAATCTGTCCCTCCAGCAAGTTCTATTTATTTCAGTGCTGAGGTTCAAGTCCCTCACGCGTGTGGCTCTAAGGGATTTAGATTTACTGAGGTGGAGCATGTCCATTAATTCTGGATTGGACATAGATTTTATGTCAGGCATAGATCGCCTCAAAGTAGGCGGTATGCAACTGAGTAGAGCTGGAGTTTTTTTAACCGAGCAGCATATGGCATCTGTTTGAGTCCCTTGATCCTCTTGGTGAGGTACTTTTGGGGTCTTTCTAATTGCTGCAGGTGTCGGGTAAGGTACATCCCAAAAGGGGCATTGTATTCTATGATAGGCCTGATGAGGGATGAATAAAGGGGCACGATTACCTCTCTTGATCTAGATGTGAATACTTTCATGATGAGGTGGGCTATGTAAAAGGTCTTTCTAACCACTTTGGCAATGTGGTTGTTAAAGGAGAGATTGCTATCAACTTGGGTCCCCAGATTTGTGGGCACATTGTTTTTGCCAAAGGGTATGACTATACACTTTTTGGCATTTAGCTTTAGACCATGGCTCTGGCACCAGTTATCTGTCCATGTGAGACCTTTTTGAAGGATGTTTGTGTCAGCTGGAGAGTTGATTATGGCACCTAGTTTGCAGTCGTCTGCGAACTTGGTGAGCCATAGTCCTCCCATGTTGGCCTGTACCTCGGAAAAGTATATACCGAACAAGAGTGGTCCCAGGACAGAACCTTGTGGGACGCCACTTGTGACCAGTTTCGAGTCTGACATGGCTCCAGCAACTCTCACTCTGTGGGTTCTGTCTTTGAGCCAGTTTGCGACCCATCTTGTGACATAGGGGTTTATATTTAAGCTGGATAGCTTATCTATGATGCCCGAGTGGGGTATTGTGTCAAATGCCTTTGCTAGGTCCAGATAGGCTGTGTGGACTATCTTCCCTTCATCTATTGCTTTGGTGACTGTTTCGAAGAAGTCAACCAGGTTCAAAAGGCAGGATCTGCCCTTGACTAAGCCGAACTGGGTAGGATCTAGTGTCTGTAGGTCCCCAATGTCTTTGTTTATGAGCTCCATGATGATCCTCTCCATAGCCTTGCAGACTAAGCTAGTCAGGCTTATGGGGCGATGGTTTCAAGGGTCCATGGAGGCTCCACCTTTGTG
This sequence comes from Protopterus annectens, assembly GCF_019279795.1. Taxonomy (NCBI): domain Eukaryota; kingdom Metazoa; phylum Chordata; order Ceratodontiformes; family Protopteridae; genus Protopterus; species Protopterus annectens. The sequence continues at coordinate 788,088,524 of NC_056749.1, forward strand.
GAGTGGGACCACTGTTGCTGTACGCCATTCTGTGGGCACATATCCTGTAGTGAGGCTGAGATTGTATAGCTGTTTTATTTGAGGGATTAGTTCTTCTTGGAGTTCATGTAGGACGCAACCTGGGATGCCATCTGGTCCCATGGAAGCAGTGTTTTTTGCTTTGGAGAGGGCAGCCTTCACCTGAGCATCAGAGATGTTTGGGAGGCAGCCCTCTGCCGGGATATATACTTGCTCTTTTTTGGGGGGGGGGTGGAGAAATTTGCGCTGAACCTGTCGGCCAGGATATTGGCGATGTCTGTGGGTTCAGTGTATTTTTTGTCGTTTTGAATCAACTCAGAACAAGTCTGGGAGTTGCATCCCAGGTTCCTAACATAACTGAAAAAAGGCTTATGATTGTCTTTAGTGTCCTGAGCAATTTTTCTCTTGAAGCTGGCCTTGGAGGATTTTATGAGGGATCGTAATTTTTTGCTAGTACTGATCAGGGATGCCTTCCCTATTAGGGATTTTGCTCTATCATGTAGTATCTTCCTCCTTCTGTTGTACAGTTTATTTATGACTGGACGCCTGCCTTTGGATGTTTGGGTTTTGGTTTTGTTTGGGATAGCATGATCCATGCATTCCTGGAGATGTCCGTAGAATGCGTTTATATAGGATTCTGCAGTTTGGGCCGAAGTTTCCACTGGCCCTGGGGCCTTGAAGGATTCCACTTCGGTTTTGAGAAGTGAGAAGTTCGCTTTTGAGAAGTTTTTCACTGTGGTTTTCTAGGCTGGGGGTGGGGTCGGGATGTGGATATCCAGTGAAATTAATTTATGGTCTGATCTTACCAATGAGGGATATATTTCAGGTGTGGAGCATAGAGTCCCCATGTTGGTAATGATCAGGTCTAGTATGTTATTCCCTCTTGTGTGAGTGGTGACTAGTTGTTCCATAGCATTTGAGTTTATAATTTCCAGGAACCTTTGAGCTAAGGTGCTGGGGCTTGAGTAGTGCTCCCAGTCTATGTATGGGTAGTTGAAGTCACCCAGTATAATGGTGTTCGGTGAGATCTTCATGTTTTCCAATGTTTTCAGCAAAGCCGAGTGGGATTCCTGATTTTGAGAGGGTGGTCTGTAGGATGCTATAAACTGAAAAGCAATCTTGCCCATTGTTAGTTGCACATGGATGGTCTCCGATACTTCGTGCAATGCCACTAACCTGGAGGTATGGATATCCTTGATAAATATGGACACTCCCCCTCCTTTTGTGGTTCGGTCCAGGTTTTGGGGCCGAAAAGCATGATATGAGGTATAACCTGGTAGAGCTGGGGTGCTCTCTGGAGCCTTGAACCAGGTTTCTGTCACTGCACAGATATCAATGTTCTCCATACTGAGGAGAGCTTCGAGTGTGTGCATCTTGAGGTTAAGACTTCTGGCGTTTAGCAGCATTACCCTTAGTTTCTTGTGCTGTCTATGGAGGTGGGTTTGACTTTGAGCCTTGCCTAAAAAAGGCACTATGGGGGTGGCAAGAGCCTTTGCCAATATCCGAAAGCCCAGTGGTGACAGCTACAAGCCGTCCCTAGTGAAGCAATGTGGCTTGTCGAGCATGTCATCCCAGGCTGACAGACACTGGATCCCCTTAGAATGACACCAAAATTTTAGCCAATTGTTAAAATCGATCATTTTGTCTTTGTACTGTGGCATCATTCTAGGTGAGGGTAAGATGCTGCTCAAGGTCAGGGTCATACCGGCCTGGGCTACATGATCAGAGAGCTCCTCTATGTCTCTTTTCATGTAGTCCAGGGAGGTACATCTCAGGTCATTCACACCAGCATGTACAATGACTGAGTCATATGTGTATTTGCTTTGGAGTGACCTGAGTGCTTGCATTATGTGGCGGATCCTAGCGCCTGACAGGCAGCTCATTGTGATCTTCTCTTTATTCAGCCTGGTGAGCGGGACATCAGTGTGTCTGACAATAGAGTCACCTATTACAAGAGTATCAGGTGTGTTATTCTGCCTTAAGGGCTGTGGCTGCTTGGCACACTGACTTTGTGGGCTATGCGTTGTGTGTGTTTTGTTTTGGGGTAGCGTTTGCTTGGATGTCTGCTTTGGAGGTCTCTGTTCCTTAGTTAGATTTTTATTTAGAGCCTCCGAGTATGTTTTTTTGTATTTATGTGTTTGGTTCGATGATGTGGTGGGACTATGTGATACTGGAATTGTGTTGTGTGAGGTTACCTTCTCCTCCTGACTGGTTTCACCAGTTTTGAGATGAGAGAGCTCATCCTCCAATTTGGCTATATGGTTGCATCTCTCACATATATTTGAACCTGTTTGGAGGAGGAGAGGTTGTCCGTGTACATGAGACAGTTGTAACATTGCCTCAAAATTCCCAGATTCACCAGCTGGACTGGAGAGGAAACCATTGACTGATCTTTGGACATGCTAGAGTAATATAGGGAAACTGAATTAAGACGGACCAATAGGGGACAAGGTAATCATAGAGAGTATAAGAGTAAGCAGTGCTTATGGTTTAATAGTGCTAACTTGTAAGATTACTTATTTGGACCAGTGAAGGGCCTTAGAATGAGAATATGGTGTTTAAATTGAGAGATAGAGCAGTTATAAGGGAAAAAGTGAAGAGCAGACTTTGTGGAGCCAGGAATAGTTTAAACCCAATTAGGTGGCACTGCCCGTTGTTGCGCTATGCACAAAAACGTGCAAAACCGCACAAAAGAGGGATTTAAGAGAGGGAGATCAAGGAGTTAGGAATTGACCCAAAATGGCCAATAAAACTACAGTTTCAAGGCAGTAACCACTCCCACAGGGGCAGGCAGTCTGCTCAATGTTTATCACTGCCAATGATGAACAGAGAGACTTCCCTTTAGCCCAAGCAAACAATGGCCTCCAAGAAACTTACAAACAGTTCAGAACAGCAAGCCTGTAACTGAACTTTTTTAAATCTCAGAAAAGTGGGAAAAAAGCAAGGTTTTTTTTTTTTGTTTTTTCAGAGATAGCAGAGGTTCACAAGTAACAACAAGTTATAACAGTGCAGTAAGTGACCCCACACTTGAGTGCTAGGCCAGAGATAGATAAAATGCAAGTTTTGAGAAAAAATTATTTTAAAAATAAGTGCAAACAGGAAATTCAGTAAACAGCTCTAGGTTGTGCTCTAAATACAGCTACTAATGCATAAATTAAGTTTAACAAGCCAGAAAATGCTCAGAGTAGGTGGCTATGCAGAAAAACTCAGCAAATAAACAGAGGAAAAATACTTAAAATCTCAAAAGTGGCTCCTTTCTTATAGGTTCATAGGTTCATATTAGGCTATCTGCCCTGGGGCAATTATAAGCCTAGCCCGATTCTGTATGGCTTACGCCACCCCTTGATTTGAGTATACTGTGCCCTTTTTAAGGTTTAGTTTACTGTGCCTCTGTCTAATAGTGACACGGGAGTAATCCCTGGGACAAACCTTCGATCCCCCCATCCACCTTTTGAGATTCTTCTTGAAGAGATTCAGTGAGGTGCTCTGCCTCACATGAACTGGAATTCTATTCCAGAGTGAAGGGAGACTCTGGGTTATGAACCTGTCCCTCCAGCAAGTTCTATTTATTTCTGTTCTGAGGTTCAAGTCCCTCGAGCATGTGGCTCTAAGGGATTTAGATTTACTGAGGTGGAGCATGTCCATTAATTCTGGATTTGACATAGCTTTGTATGTCAGGCATAGATTGCCTCGAAGTAGGTGGTATGCAACTGAGTAGAGCTGGAGTTTTTTTAACCAAGCAGCATATGGCATCTGTTTGAGATCCTTGATCCTCTTGGTGAGATACTTTTGGGGTCTTTCTAATTGCTGCAGGTGTCGGGTAAGGTACATCCCAAAAGGGGCATTGTATTCTATGATTGGCCTGATGAGGGATGAATAAAGGGGCATGATTACCTCTCTTGATCTAGATGTGAAACCCTTCGTGATGAGGTGGGCTATGTAGAAGGTCTTTCTAACCACTTTGGCAATGTGGTTTTCAAAGGAGAGATTGCTATCAACTTGGGTCCCCAGGTCCCTAATAACTTTCTCTGTACTTAATGGGTTTCCGCCTATGTGGTAAGTTGTGGGCACATTGTTTTTGCCAAAGGGTATGACTATACATTTTTTGGCATTTAGCTTTAAACCATGGCACTGGCACCAGTTATCTGTCTCTGTGAGACCATTTTGAAGGCTGTTTGTGTCAGCTGGATAGTTGATTATGGCGCCCAGTTTGCAGTCCTCTGCAAACTTGGTAAGCCATAGTCCTCCCATGTTTGCCTGTACCTCGGAAAAGTATATACTGAACAAGAGTGGTCCCAGGATAGAACCTTGTGGGACGCCACTTGTGACCGGTTTTGAGTCTGACATGGCTCCAGCAACTCTCACTCTGTGGGTTCTGTCTTTGAGCCAGTTTGTGACCCATCTTGTGACATAGGGGTTTATATTTAAGCTGGATAGCTTATCTATGATGCCCGAGTGGGGTATTGTGTCAAATGCCTTTGCAAGGTCCAGATAGGCTGTGTGGACTACCTTTCCTTCATCTATGGCTTTGGTGACTGTTTTGAAGAAGTCAACCAGGTTCAAAAGGCAGGATCTGCCCTTGACAAAGCCGAACTGGGTAGGATCTAGTGTCTGTAGGTCCCCAATGTCTTTGTTTATGAGCTCCATAATGATCCTCTCCATAGCCTTGCAGACTAAGCTAGTCAGGCTTATGGGGCGATAGTTTCCAGGGTCCGTAGAGGCTCCACCTTTGTGGAGTGGGACCACTGTTGCTGTACGCCATTCTGTGGGCACATATCCTGTAGTGAGGCTGAGATTGTATAGCTGTTTTATTTGAGGGATTAGTTCCTCTTGGAGTTCATGTAGGACACAACCTGGGATGCCATCTGGTCCCTTGGAAGCAGTGTTTTTTGCTTTGGAGAGGGCAGCCTTCACCTGAGCATCAGAGATGTTTGGAAGGCAGCCCTCTGCCGGGATAGATACCTGCTCTTTTGGGGGGGAGGGTGTGGAGAAGTTTGCACTGAACCTGTCTGCCAGGATATTGGCGATGTCTGTGGGTTCAGTGTATTTTTTGTCATTTAGAATCAACTCAGAACAAGTCTCTCAGCGTTTTCTCCTCTTGGTGTGTGCTTCACCAACAGCCAACAAGTCTGAAAAGATGCCAAAACCACGAGGCAATCGGGATTTAAGAGAGGAAGATCAAGGAGTTAGGAACTGACCCAAAATTGCCAATAAAACTACAGTTTGAAGTCAGTAACCTCTCCCACAGGGGCAGGCAGGCTGCTCAATGTTTATCACTGCCACTGATGAACAGAGAGACTTCCCTTTAGCCCAAGCAAAAAATGGCCTCCAAGAAACTTACAAACAGTTCAGAACAGCAAGCCTGTAACTGAACTTTTTTAATCTCAGAAAAGTGGGAAAAAAGCAAGATTTTTTGTTTTTTTTTTGTTTATTCAGAGATAGCAGAGGTTCACAAGTATCAACAAGTTATAACAGTCCACTGGGATGGGTTCTTAGTAGAGTGCTACAGGCTGGACAGGGACATAATACAAGAACTCTATGACATCTGACACCCTCAAATAAGAGTGAGAGCCAATTGCAATGTCCACATCATGTACGTTGTGATAACTTAAACATAGCCTGACATTTCTTCCCCTTATCAACCTAGGCCTATTGGCAGCAGAAATAGCATTGGCTTTAGCCTCTTGCACATACAAATGGATTAAAGCAGCAGCAGGCCATAACATTATCTGTGTGCAGACCTTCAGTGTCTGACTTCCAAAAGTGTTGACAACTGCAGGAGAAACCAGCATGGAGTCTACATTTTATTTTTATTTATTTATTTATTTAACATTTGTTTGCCAGGATACTCTGACTGGACAACAAGTCTCTGTTTTCAGCACAGTTCTGGGGAGAAAAACTCCATAAAATTTACAGAGAGAAGAAAAATTTACAAAAGAGACATTACAGAGTAGTAACATACAGATTGTAGACTTTATAGCCATTAGTGTACAATAAGAGGATATTACCCCTTTTGGTTAAAAATACAAGTGTACAAAATATACACTGAGAGTAGATAAGAACCTAGTAGAGCATTGCAAGATATTTCACAATTGAATAAGAGTATAGAAATGTTTAAGTTTTTATATATACATTCAAGCAAATATACATGTAAGAGTATACATACATATATATGCACACACATGCATATACATATATGGGAGCACTTTGCATAATCGAATTACTGAAAGCTTGAATTGCATATGGTCGAGACCATATGTGCAAGCTTTCAGTAAATGTAATGTGTAAACTGTTAAAAAATAACACTTTACTTACCTTAAACATTACTTGAACACAGAGGCAAGGATCCTTGTACGTTCTGTGTGTAAGTAATGTTTTCATTTTTTTTGCGATGTTGACAGGAAATGGGAACTCTCCCATTTTGTGCTTCCACATACAGCACGAAATGAGAGATTTCTCTTTTCCCCACTGTTGCGCGATCTTGGAGTTGGTATATTTAAATAGGGGGGTGTTGGGGGTGCACCCCTGGAAAAGTGATGTATGACTTTTTTTTTTTTTTTTTTTTTACATTTCATTTTAGGAGTTTGAGTTTCCAAAAATCGATCTTATGGTCTCGACCATATGAAGTTCGGGTTGTTGGGAATTCGAGCTTCTAAAGTGAATCCACATATATACATACGCATACACACATATATACACATGTGTGTGTATACATATATATATATATATATATATATATATATATATCTATATATACATATATATGGGTCTACCTGAAAACGCAGAAATTCCACAATACCGGCAACGAGAACACCGACACTGGAAGATCGACAACGGGGAAGACTGTAAGTTGAGAATCCCGATGCTGAGAACACCGACATGTTAAGGTAAGGGTGCGATAAGGACGGACGTTAGAGTCAGGGTGTGGGTAAGGTCAGTGTGTGATAATGATGGACATTAGGGTAGGGTGCGTGTCTGGTAACTGTGCGATAGTGATGGACTTTAGGTTTAGGGGCAGATTAAGTGAGTTAGGGTGCGGGTAAGGTAAGTGTGCGATAGTGACAGACTTAAGGGTTTGAGGCGGATTAAGTGAGTTAGGGTTAGGGTGCAGGTAAGGTAAGTGTGCGATAGTGAAGGACCTTAGGGTTAGGGTTTGGGTTAAGGTTAGTGCATAGATAGTTATGTATGTAAGGTTTAGTGTAGGTTTGTAAGATTTTTGGTGTGCTTGTGTTGTGTGTGTGTTTTTTGGGAAAGGTATTTGTTTTTTGTTGATTGTCAGGATTGTGGTTTGTCGGGCATGTGAAGTTTCGTGTTTTTGAACTTTTATTTTTTTTCGTGTCGGTTATTTCGTTGTCGGTGTTTTGGCGTGTCGTTGTTATCAGGTAGACCCATATATATATATATATATATATATATATATATATATATATATATATATATATATATATATATAGTTTCAGAATATCAAGTTCAGAATCCTTGGAATCTCGAAATTGTGTACACACCCCAAAACACCACCCAAGACACTAAAACATTTGTATGCTGCACCCCCCACACCCCCCGCAACTTAAATATACTAACTCCGAGATTGCACTACAGTGAAGACAAGGGAAATCTCCCAGTCCGCACTGTATGCCGATCTCCGTTCTGGATTTTGAAGTTTTGAAACTTTGAACATATGATCTTCAATCATAAGAATTTCAAAGTTTTGATCTTTGAAATTCTGAAGGTAAACCATTTATGTGTATATATATATATATATATATATATATATATATATATATATATATATATATGTATATATATATATATATATATATGTATATATATATATATATATATATATATATATATACACACACACACACACACACACACACACACACACACACACACACACACACACACACACACGTACATACACTAATATATAGGTTATTGCTCACATATGGATAGATATAATTAGATGGTGCTGTTTGTGTTGTGCAGGACAGATGGGGTGTAGAAATAGTAAGTGGACAAGGCTTCAGGGGGTCAATTACAGTTGCATAGATGGTTGGTGAAGTGGTATGTTTTAAGTAGGCTTTTGAAGGAGGCTGTGGAGTTTTGTAGTCTGAGGTTAGGGGGAAGGTCGTTCCATATTTTTATGCTGTTTCATGGTGATTCCCCAGAGTTGTTTTTGCATGTGATGGTTTCGATTAAGGCTTTGTTGGAGGACCAAAGTTGTCTATTTGAATTGTAGAAGTTCAGCCTGCCAGTCAAGTTGGGGGGTTTCTCGGGATGGTACAAAATTAGATGAGCTAGGCTGAGTTGATGGTAATAGGTTCAGAAATTCAAGCCAGTGCAAGGCTTGTAGGGAAAGGCAGTGGTGGGATCATTATTTGGCATTGTTAGTGAATCTAGCAATTTTGGTGTAACAGATGGAAAGTTTATTAAGGACAGTTTTGTAAATATTGGTTAGAACTGGGGATACATAAAGTAGAGTAGATAGGAGGTGGGTCCTGGCTATTGTAATTCGAGATTTGGTGGTTAGATAACTTTTACAGTGATAGAGGGAACCTAGCTTTTTATGGACTTTAGTGATGGCTGTTGATATGTGCTTTGTGAATTTGAGTTGCTGGTCAATGGTAACTCCTAGGAGTTTAGCCCAGGTGGGTCCTGGCTATTGTAATTCGAGATTTGGTGGTTAGATAACTTTTACAGTGATAGAGGGAACCTAGCTTTTTATGGACTTTAGTGATGGCTGTTGATATGTACTTTGTGAATTTGAGTTGCTGGTCAATGGTAACTCCTAGGAGTTTAGCCTCAGTGACCGGGGTGACTTGGGTTTTGTTGATGGAGAGTATAGAAGGTAGGTCTATATTAGATGAACGAAAGCTCATCTTAGAGAACGCTCACATGAGCAAATATTGCGAAACTGGAAACCGCAATTATGAGATCGCGGTACACTGAAGATGGGAATATTTTCCCTTTCCTCACTGTAGTGCGATCTCAGAGTTGTAATATTTATGTATGGGGGTGTCTGGGGCACAGCCCCCCAAAATTGCAATTTCGAGTACCTGAATATTCGCTCATGTGAGTGTTCACTAAGATTAACTTTTGTTCATATAATATAGAACTGAGAAGGTAAAGTTGCTCATTTTAGTAGAGTGGAATAGCATTAGTTGTGTTTTCTTGGTATTCAATATGAGTTGTGAGTTGTTAAGCCAGTTCTCTATTTCAGAGAAGGCTTTTTATTGGAGAAGTTGGAAGTTGGGTGCAGAGCATATGAGAGTTGTGTCATCAGTGTATTGGACTATGTCAACTTTAGAGGTAGGTGAGTGGAGTTGATTTGTGAAGATATTAAAAAGAAGGGGTACTAGGACTGATCCTTGTGGCATGCCTAAGGAGGTTGGGATTGGAGGGAATAGAGAGTTGTGCCATTTGATAGATTGTTGGTGGTTATCTAAATAGCTTTTAAACCAGAGGAGGGTGGGGTTGTTAAGGCTGAGGTCAAATAGTTTGTTATGTGAGATTGTGTAGAATGCCTTGGATAAATCTAGGAAGGTAGCTGAGACAAATGTACCTAGATTCCTGTGGGAGTTGATAGTATTGGTGAATTTGAGCAGGGCAGTGGTGGTGTTGTGGGATGGGCAAAATCCATCTGGGGTTGAGGAGAGAAGGTTGTTGGTGAGGAGAAAGGAAAGGTACTGGTGATGAATACATCTTTCTAGGATCTTAGAGAGGGGTGAGAGAATTGCAATCGGTCGATAGTTGCAAAGGACTAGGGACGGGCCACCTTTGTGGAGTGGTATGACATATGAGATTTTCCACAGGAATGGAACAGTGTGTTCGGTGATGGATCTATTTATTAGAAGCGAAATGGGATAGGCTATAGCTGTAGATATAATTTGGAGGCATTCGGCAGGAAGGTTATTGGTTGCAAGGGTAGTTGGTTACATGGATGCCTTGTAACTTGTTGAATAGCTTCACTGTGTTAGATTGGCTGTTTATCATGCAATTCAGCTGCCTATGCTGTGATGTGCATCTTTGAAGCACAGAGAAAGACAGGTGCAATCCATTAATAATATACACCATTATACAAAAACAAACCAGGTGCAATCCATTAATAATGTACACCATTATACAAAAACAAAACATGCAGCTAGGAACAAACCACGCAGCTAGCCAAAATAATGGGGAGGAGATTTGGAGATGTTTGGATGACTGCAACAGTGTTTTTTGTTCAGGATATATCTGTACAGAGGAGTACTGAACCTCAGCAGGTATGATCCCCTTTTGTCACCTGCATACTGCATATGCTGGAATGTACGTCTGACTAGTGTGAAGCAAAAGCTTTTACCCCTTTATCTGTATGCATTAGTTAGAAGTGTACTGATGTCACAGGCATGTCTGTCAAGCCACTTCTGAGGTACACATGAATGACAATACATGAAAATGGAATGTTGTTTGATAAATATGTACAAATGTGTCAGAGACAGGTCCTTTGATATCACTTTAGCATTTCAAAGATGTCTTGTTAGCAAAATGGGTCATTTGCATGTTCTTTTTTTTTGGGGGGGTGGCAAGGATGAGTTACTGTCATGGCAGAAACAAGATTGGACTGTTCTTTTGGGGGACAAAGGTGACTTTCATGTTCTGGCACAGACAAGGACATGTTGCTCTTGCTACCCTCCTTGTTTTGCATTCTGCCTGTTGTTAGTATTTCACATATTTAGAGTGTTTTATGTTTCCCCAGTGGTTGATACTGACTGGCTACCTTTTCTGTTTTATCTGGAAACAGTTATTTTGTAGTTATGTGATACTTATGTGTATTATACCTCTGTTGTCTTTTAGAACACCTACAAGTATATCACTCAGGGGTGTCATTCTAGGGAGACCCCCCCCCTTTAAAGATACTGAAAATCAAGTCATAGTTGATGGACTTTGGTAACATGTTGCTTTTCTCCTGGAAAGGGGATGGGGAGATATGGCCCATAGGATATAAATATGGCAATGGATTGTTCATGATGTCAGTGTTATGGGTGTCCATGCCAGAACATAGGAACAATACCACAGACATGATAACATCTGCAAGGAGGTGAGTAGCTGCAGCAATCTGTGACCAAATGGTTACTGGTGTAGGGCCTGCTAGGTAACCACCATTAATGCCCAATGAAAAGTCCCTGGCCAATCTGACAGATTCAGACAGATCCCAGGGCAGTGTAGTACAGCATGTTCTGGATGTGGGCGCAACACCTTCTGAGATTGCAAGCACACCCCAGAAGGTGCTTCCATGTAAACTTTGATAGCTCAACAATTGAATACTGTTGTTTGGTAAAACAATTGAAATGAGTAAGTGAATTATGTATCAACATGTCTTGTTTTGGGTGGGAAATTGAAGTTTGTGACAGTTATAACCTTACTTTGGAGTTGTCAGCTATGTTCTTGTCCAAAGTACTGTTAATGTACATATACAGGGTAAATGTATTACCCCCTGTGCCACTGTTAACTGTGATGATGTTACCCTTACCTCTTTCTTAACATCTTCCCGGACCATCTGGAGTACAGTGCAGTATGTCTTCTGCAGATGGAAGGCGCAATATTTTTATGTCAGTAGTGCTGAGCAATTGAAAGAAGTATTGTAGTTTGCGATTTTGATCTGAAGCCTGTTGTGTGTATTGCTGTACTTTCTGTAATAGTAGCAGCATTGTTAGTTTGTTAGCACATATTGCACTATAATAGTGCAAGTGTTAATGTATCCCTGGGTTTCATGCTGTTTACCGCAAGTCATCGCAACAGTGGGACTGTGGGCCCTGAGCCACCCAATGACTGTGTATCCACAGACTCTGATGATGATGGTGGACAAACTGAGGCATATTTGAGGGGTACATAGGTTGAATTTGACACAGAAATTGACATACAGCCATCCCCTGCAATTCCATCAGACATAGCCAGTAGGCATACACCAATACAGTCCACTGAGGCCAGAGATATTGTACAAGTGGGGGGATGAGCACATTGATCATGGATGTGAGGTTACTGTGGATTAATTGCCTGTTGATTCTGTCCATAGCCAAAGTGTGGGCAAGGAGAATTGACAAGGATACTTGGAGTGGGCCTGCTGTCCCCCTCCACCTGGTGCAGGTGTCAACTCCTGTGCCACTAAATGTATGTTTAGGGCCATCATGGAGACACAGGCATGATCCCATAGTTGCCCCAGACAAATGCTCATGGTTCTGGATGTGGCACCGTTTGACATGCGTGAATGTCTCCACTGTGTTGCTGATTCACTGCATTGGGTGAATAACACATTGGAACAAGGGGTGTCTGTGATGGACTGAGGAGTGACTGTCATGAAGTGAGCAGTGTCTGTGATGGAATGTCTGCTGTGAGGGGAACAGCATCCTCATGCCCATAGGTCAGCAACATCATCTGCTGTCAGTCAGCGTGGCAGTGACAGATCAAGTTCCCATAGTGACAGCAGTTCCACTCCCCCATCAGTGAGGCTGAGTGGGTGTGGATGTGCCAGTGCAACTCCTGGCAGAACCATTTCTTGTTGAGGATGAGAACAATAAACTGCCACTTCTACTGTGCACAGCTGACATCTGTCTGACAGACAAAGATGTAGAGCTAGCACAAAGATTGATTGTATTCATGCAGACACACACATGACCAGTTTAATCTGGAGGACCCCTACAGACAGACACACACACACACACACACACACACACACACACACACACACACACACACACACACACACACACACACACACACACACACACACACTTAATCAGTTTGTCTCATTGGTATTTTGTTGTTTTATTCCAATGTCTGGCTTCTTCTCCTTCCTACTCACACACACTCACTGACCTTCAGTGTCAGCCTAGGTTTCCTGACCACCCAAAGCACCCTGTATAAGTGATGATAACTGTGCCAGATCCCTGTTTTCTATATTTGGAGTCAGGGATGCAAAAGCTAAGTCTGATGCTCAAGGTGCATAGCTGACTTATTGATTAGTATATCTGCACTTCTGTTGTTGAACTGCTCATTTTACCTTTGACTTATATTGGCCTTTGAAAGTTAGACCGTTGGTAGAATCAGATTTTCACATTTTAATGAATGCTCTTGTAAAGGTATTGAGGTCAGAAACTGCAATGTATATCTTTACTTTCTAACGTCTCTCATTAATGATCTTCCAGGACAAATGTATGGTGCACATCGTAAGCCATGCCATCATATTCAAATCCTAGGATTGTAAGACATCACTGAAGTCAAATCTCACCAGAACAGTAATATAGTATAATGCTTTATTTTGCATATACCTCTACAGGCACATGCAGTAGCTGGACAGACCACAGGGCTTTCTCAGGAAGATAGCACAGGGCTTACAAATCACGCCATGATGTATGTGGCTAGAGTAAAAGCCATGTCACTGTCATCCTTGTGATATAGGATGAGGTGATGTCTGACTGGCCTCCATGGCAGTGTCTGACCATGCTCTGGTGGGATGAATGCATATCCAGACGTCTGATATAGCTGATGGCATCAGCAATGTCTAGTGAAAATATGGCAATAACAGTGTTCCACAGACTGTGGTAAAAGGCTGTCAGTAATGTCAAGCACAAACACACATACACACACACACACACACACACACACACACACACACAGACACACACACACACATGCATGCACACACACACACACACACACACACACACACACACACACACACACACACACACACACACACACACACACACACCTTGCACACACACACACACACACACACACACACACACACACACACACACACACACACACACACACACACATTCGCGTGCACGCGCACACACACACACACAAATACACACACACACACACACACACACACACACACACACACACACACACACACACACACACACACACACCCCTGACAATAGAAACCCTACCAACCTAAGAGAACAGACTACAGAACATAGTGCTTCATGCATGTGCCATGGCACAAGTCTGATTCTTGCAAGACTACAGCTGAGCTTGCAGTTCATTACATCAGCGGCCCATGTGTGTGAGAGGATGTTGGCAGGCCTGCAAAAGTTCATAGTTTCATAGGTTCATGGGAGATTACTACCATAATGGCCCTAGGTTCATAGGTTCATAGGAGGTTAGTATGCTAATAGCCCTAAGTCCTTGTCTAGCATACCCAAGTTGTAACAATGTTCCCTTATAGACCAAGATATGTAGACCATATTTGTGAAGCCATGAGCAGCACTGGTTGATCATGTCTTAGAGTGTCATAGGTGAAACCTTGGGCTAAATTCAACAAAATAAATAAATGCAGCAAAGACATGCTAAATATCACTGAAACAGAGCAAATACAAAAAAATATATGTATATCAGCTTTGTAGGCCAGATGACTTTACAAGCAATCCAAGTCTTGCAGTCACAGGCTATTTATAAGGAAGCTCTGAAAAATGATTTTTGTTTCCCTTCCATTATTCAGCTCATTATTTTTCATGTATAACTTTGTTGAAGTAAATGTTAGCAAAAAAAATCTGTTACATGGATCATCATTCAAGAAAACAAAGCAATAAGAATAACTATTTAAATAGGATTGATTTGGACAACATAGATCTTTAGTTATTACTTATCTTTTGTTGAACAGGTTCGTCTCAGTAGGCCTGTGGATTTTTTCTATGGGAGCCTCCAGGTGATAATCATACAAATTAGGGGAATTTACACAAGTATTTGTGAAATTCTTCTACTCCTTTTTGATAAATGTGTTGGGATCTTTTACATCTCCCCGAGCTACCACCATCTCTGGCAGGTGAGGCCTTGGTTTAACATATCACCTGAAGGAAGGATGTGATCATCAGTATAGGTTCATAGGTGTTTACTAGGCTAACGACCACAAGGGTCTTTTTAAGCCTAGCCATGCATCCCAAATCTCTGACAAGTTCTGATGTCCTTGATAATTGTAAGCAGGGGCTTGCGAGATGAAACATTTACAGTTAGGGCAGGGAGATGAATCATTTACAGGTTGCCTTTATCCATTAGAGACACAGGTGCCAAACCAGGGATGAATTTCCCATTCCCCATCCAATTGTCTGAGTTGCACTTGAAGTGGGTTAGGGAGGAACTCTGCTTCACATGGATGGGGAGCCTGTTCCAGAGACGTGTTAATACCTGGTATATATAAGTAAGGACAGGATTCAGTGAACAGGATGGGGTCAGTTCAAACACACTGGGCAGGATTCACGAAGGCTTGCACAGAGTCTAACAGTAGTGTAAGACTCCATGCAGCCTTCGCGATCCAGGAACAGCCCTAAATTCCATGTAAGAGACCAGCTAAAACGTCTCTTACACGGAGTGGGCGTGGATATGCTAATCACCTCACTTGCAGCCCAAAGGCATGCAAATGAGGTAGATTAGCGATCCACGAAACCCAAAGCAGCCCGTGTAAGAGCCGTTTTAGCTGCAGAAATGTACTCAGTTGACAACTGAGTACGTTTCTGCAAAAACCACAATGGAGCCATGTCAGCTCCAAATAAAGGGTGCATATGTGTCAGGCAGCATGGCAATGGCCAAATATGTGGCCATTGGCAAAGTACCCCGATGCAAATATGAAAAATAAAAAGATGTTTAAATGCAGCACAGCCCCGCGTAAACGGGCTGCGCTGTATAAAACATAAAAATGAAGGTTATAAACCCACAAATGTGTGTTTTATGCAATACATGGATTTACAATGCAGGGACCAGCAGACCAAAAACAACATGGCCACCGTTTAGTGGTTGCTAAGGGGGGAAGCTGAGTCTAAGACATGTAACTAAGCATTAGTAGGCGATCTGATGTAAATGAGTGTTAGGATACTGAATTCCACTGTCACATAGCAAATGAGCACATTCTGAGTAGAACATGGGGACAAAATGCTCCACACCGGAAGTATATCCCACATTGGTGAGATCAGATCATAAACTAATCTCATTAGAAATCCACATCCCGCCCCCACCCCAAACAAAAAAGACCACAGTGAAGAACTTCTCTAAAGCAAACTTCACACTACTCAAGACAGGTGTGGTATCCTTCAAGGCCCCCGAGCCAATGGAAACCACAACCCAAGCTGCGGAAGCCCTTACAAATGCCTTCTATGAACACCTTCAGGACTGCATGGATCAGGCAATCCCAAATAAAACCAAGATTCTTTCCACCAAGGGCAAACGTCCAGTCTGGTGGACCCCAGCCATAAACAAACTTTACAATAAGAGGAGAAAGCTATTACATGATAGAGCAAAATCCCAAAAAGGGAAGGCATCTTTCATCAGCACTAGCAAGAAACTACGATCCCTCATAAAATCATCCAAGGCCAACTTTGAGAGAAAAATTGCCATAGATTCAAAAGACAATCATAAGGCAATCATGTCAGAAACCTGGGTGGAAACTCCCAGATATGCTCAGAATTAGTCCAAAATGATACAAAAATTACTGAACCCACAGACATTGCCAACATACTGGCAGACAGGTTCAGCGCAAACTTCACCCCCCCCTCCCCCCCAAAAGGAGAGATAACTATCCCAACTGAGAGTAGCCTCCCAGACATCTCAAATGCGCAGGTGAAAGCTGCTCTCTAAAGCTAAAAACACAGCATCAGTGGGACCGGATGGGGTCCCCGGCTGTGTGCTACATGAACTCAATGAAGAACTAAACCCGCACATAAGGCAGCTGTTTAATCTTAGCCTCACCACAGGATATGTGCCCAAGGAGTGGCGTACGGCAACTGTGGTCCCACTCCACAAAGGCAGTGCCTCTATGGACCCTGGTAATTACCGCCCCATAAGCTTAACAAGCCTGGTCTGCAAAGCTATGGAGAGGATCATAATGGAACTCATAACCAAGGACATAAGGGACTTGCAGACCTTGGACCCAACCCAGTTTGGCTTTGTCAAGGGCAGATCTTGCCTTTTGAACTTGGTCAACTTCTTCAAAACAGTCACCAAGGCCATTGATGAGGGAAAGGCAGTCCATACAGCCTACCTTGACCTTGCAAAAGCTTTCGACACAATACCCCACTCAGGTATTATAGAGAAACTTACCAGCTTAAATGTAAACCCATATGTCACAAGATGGGTTGCAAACTGGCTAAAGGACAGAACCCACAGGGTTAGAGTTGCTGGAGCCATGTCAGACTCCAAGACGGTTACAAGTGGAGTCCCACAGGGCTCAGTCCTTGGCCCCCTATTGTTCGGCATCTACTTCTCAGAAGTACAGGCAAACATAGGAGGACTATGGCTGACAAAGTTTGCGGATGACTGCAAACTGGGTGCCATAGTGGATAGTACATCGGACACAGACATCCTTCAGAGGGGTCTCACGGAATTCCAAACGAAACACCACCAGTAAATCAAGACCAAAAAATGACAACAGAAGAACCCAAGACAAGGAGACAAGTTCTTAAATGAGTTGGTAGATAAAATTGAAGTCATAGACCACAAGAAAATAGCGTAATATCAATTTAATTACCGCTTTCGTCGAAAGACTTCTTCAGAATACAAAAAAGGAAAAAAACACTCCACTTAAATAATACAACAATAAATCAATCAACCAATGATAGAAATACATTAATTAAAAGAAATCCAAATTTAAAGTGCTAGTGCATATCAAATGAACAGGGTTGAAGTAATGCTTTTATCAATACATAATTTACTGTTCCTTAAGAAACATTTGATATTAACTGTCTCATTGAGACCAGGAGGTTGATCAGATTTTAACCTGATCTGCCATAGTGCTTCCCTCTGTTCAACAAAATTCCTAAAATCGCCCCCCCTCAAATCAGATTTACAAACCTCAACAACAGTAAATAAAATTTTTTTAAAATTCACACACACAACTGAATGTCTAAATAAGGCATTTGATACATCATGGGTCTTGATGCTATAAACATGTTCACGAATACGTGTTTTCAAACACCTTGTCGTCATTCCAACATAAAACGCTGGACATGAACAACATAACCCAATATAGACAACACCCTTAGAACAACAGTTGACATATTCAGGTACTTGAAATGTCCTATCAATAGATTCAATGACAATCAATTGTCCAACAGACAAAAACCTGCACATGTTACAGTTGTAACAAGGAAAAACACCCTTAGTACTAATACGGGTGTTAGCTGCTGAAGTATGAATTCCTTCTAATGCCTTTTTAATATTGTAAGTATTTCTAAAAACAAAATTAGGTTTCTCTCCAAGGACTCTAAAAATGTCAGCATTTCCTTGGATGATTTTCCAATTGTTAACAATCAGGTTTTTTATAGCCTGCCCATCAATGCTCATTCCCAAAGAACAAACAGGTCCATCTAACCCATGATTAATAGATGTTTTGGCAATTGATACAACGGAATGGTTTTGCCCGTTGTACTCCAGTAATGCCGGATAGTGGGTGTCTCTTCGGCCAAGTACATAAATAATGATATCATCTAACATAGAACAAGGATACCCCCTATTGATAAACAATTTTTTAATAAGAGCTATTTCATCCATCAGATCACTTTTGGATGAGGTCAATCGGCAAGCCCTGATAAATTGACCCTTGGGAATGTTTTTAATAGTGTGTTTTTGATGAGCACTATCAAATGAAGATAACTGTTGGTAAATGTTTCTTTACGATATATCTTGCTATTAAATCTACATTCCTTGTTGTCCCACCTTAAGGCAACATCTAAAAAATGGACACATAACCCTGAACTTCCAAGAGTAAATTTCAAAAAATCAACCTGTTGATTAATCTTAATAAGGAAATCATCAATGACAGCCTGATTACCTTCAATAACAAAAAACAAGTCATCCACAAATCGAAGATATAATAATAAGTGAAAACTACTCTTCAATGAATCCAGGAAGGAATCCTCCCACCATGACATAACCAAATTGGCGTAAGAGGGAGCTGCGGAGGAACCCATCGCAACACCCCTCTTTTGTCTGTAATAGGAATTCCCAAACAGAAAAAAAAGTACCTGAATATGTCAACTGTTGTTCTAAGGGTGTTGTCTATATTGGGTTATGTTGTTCATGTCCAGCGTTTTATGTTGGAATGACGACAAGGTGTTTGAAAACACGTATTCGTGAACATGTTTATAGCATCAAGACCCATGATGTATCAAATGCCTTATTTAGACATTCAGTTGTGTGTGTGAATTTTAAAAAATTTTTATTTACTGTTGTTGAGGTTTGTAAATCTGATTTGAGGGGGGCGATTTTAGGAATTTTGTTGAACAGAGGGAAGCACTATGGCAGATCAGGTTAAAATCTGATCAACCTCCTGGTCTCAACGAGACAGTTAATATCAAATGTTTCTTAAGGAACAGTAAATTATGTATTGATAAAAGCATTACTTCAACCCTGTTCATTTGATATGCACTAGCACTTTAAATTTGGATTTCTTTTAATTAATGTATTTCTATCATTGGTTGATTGATTTATTGTTGTATTATTTAAGTGGAGTGTTTTTTTCCTTTTTTGTATTCTGAAGAAGTCTTTCGACGAAAGCGGTAATTAAATTGATATTACGCTATTTCCTTGTGGTCTATGACTTGAATTTTATCTACCAACTCATTTAAGAACTTGTCTCCTTGTCTTGGGTTCTTCTGTTGTCATTTTTTGGGGTCTCACGGAAACTGATAGCTGGTACCAGAGCCATGGCCTGAAGTTAAACGCAAAAAAGTGTATAGTCATACCCTTCGGGAAAAACAAGGTAACCCCAAGCTACCATATAGGTGGCAACCCACTAAGCACAGAAGAGGTTATCAGGGACCTGGGGACCCAGGTTGACAGTGGCCTCTTGTTTGACGCTCACGTTGCTAAAGTGGTTCGAAAGACCTTCTACATTGCCCACCTGATCATGAAGGGATTCACATCCAGATCAAGTGAGGTCATTGTTCCTCTGTACTCTTCACTTATCAGACCAATGATCGAGTACAATGCCCCATTCGGGATGTATCTCACCCAACACCTGCAGCAATTGGAGAGACCCCAAAAGTTCCTCACCAAAAGGATAAAGGGACTCCAAAACCTGTCATATGCTGCCAGACTGAAGAAACTCCAACTCTATTCAGTTCCATACCGTCTGCTCAGAGGTGACCTGTGCCTGACATACATGGCCATGACCAACCTGGAATTAATGGACATGCTCCACCTCAAAAAATCCAAATCCACCAAAACCACTAGAGCAAGAGACTTAAACCTTAGCATGGATATAAATAGGACGTGCTGGAGGGATAGATTTATCACCCAGAGACTCCCCATGCTGTGGAATAAAATCCCGGTCCATGTGAGGCAGAGCACCTCGCTGGCTCTGTTCAAGAGAAATCTTGACCGGTGGATGGGAGATCGTAGGTTTACCCCGGGAATCATCTCTGTGTCACTACTGGACAGAGGCACAACAAACTAATGGGCACAGTATTTCTAACATAAGGGGCGGCGTAAGCCACATAACTTTGGGCTAGGCTTATAAATGCCCTAGGGCAGTTAGCCTAGTATAAACCTATGAACCTATGAACCTATGAAGGAATAGAGTAGGAGATAGGTGACATCACAGGGGGGAATGGTAGAAAGAAATGCAGTTCATTGGAGGTCAGTGTTACATGACAGATGTCAGACACATATCATGGAAAGAGGAGTGCCACAACATAAGCATGGGAAAGTCAAGAAATGGAAGGTGTACACTGTTGCTTACACCAAAGTTTCTTGCTGGGCGCATGCGATGTGCGCGCCATGAAGTGCGAGTAGGGCAGTGTGCATGCGTGTAAGGCAGACTGAGCATGTGGGAGCCTGTTGGCAGACTTGTAAGACTGTTTGCGCTGGTGTGCGCGCGTTTTAACCCGAATAAGCAGATTCTGAACCGTGTAAGCATGTGTGCGTGCGTGTAAGCCACTGTGAGCGTGTTTCTGCTAGTATGCACGTTGCTCCCCCCCTGAGGAAACAGAAAGGAAAAAGGAAGCAACAGAATGATTAGGAAGCTAGCAGGGAATACTGCTGGAGCTAGCAGGTGAAAACAATTAGAAGCAGGCAATTACACAGGCAGAATAGTAGCTCAGCCCAGCACTTAAAACTCTGCAAACAGCAGTGCAGGATGTTTCTCTCAAGAGACACTACAAGACAGGTAAAAGCTGAACTCAGAGCAGAAATGCTAGGGGCTGCCATAGCTGTCTTAAGGAGACATAGGCTACTTGCTGAGGGTAGTGACAATGCAGATGGTGCCAGACAACCCACAGTGAGGAGATGGAGAAGGGTGTACAGGCCCAGGGTCACCTACCACGGGTTGCATGAGCTGGAGATAGTAGAGCACTATAGAGTGGACAGAGACCTCCTGCAGCAAACTGTTGAGCTGTGCAGGCCACACCTCACACACAGAACCAACAGAGGGGAACCCATCCCAGTGGAAACCAAGGTATGAGTCGGCATAAGAATACTAGCAACAGGTACCTTCCAGAGACCAACTGGTGATATGATGGGGATATCACAGGCATCAGCCTCCAGGGTACTGCACCAGTTCCTGGATGTCAGCACATGTCGGTGATCATGTATATTTCCCCAATGCCCGTGAGGTATTGGCCAGCAATATGCGTCTCTTCCAGCAAATAGTGGAATACCCTGAGGTAGTGGGTGCAATAGACTGCACGCACATACGCATCAAAGCACCAGCCAGTGAGCGGGGTAGGGCCTACATTAACCACAAGGATTTCCCCTCCATCAACTGCCAGGTCGTGTGTGATGTCCAGGGCATAATAATAAATGTGTGTGCTGGCTGCCCTGGGAGCTACCATGATTCCCATATCTGGCATTTGACGCAGCTGTACCAGACATTTGCCAATGGGGACATCCCACACGGACACCTAGTGGGGGATGCAGGTTATGCACTGGAGCCGTGGCTGACGACACCCATCAGAAACGCACACACACCTGAACAGGAACGCCATAATGAGGCACACGCACAAACACGTAATGTAATAGAGCATGTGTTTGGGCTGCTCAAGTCACGGTTCTGGTGTCTGGACACATCTGGTGGAGCCTTGCAGTACTCACCAACTACATGTACCCAAATTGTCATGGTATGTGCTATGATCTTGCGAAAACAGCTGCAGCAGGACCAGCATAGGGCCGGGCCAAACAGCCCCCCACCATTGCCAAGGCCATCACAGGCAGAGCGTGACTCGGAGGAGGAGCAACCTGAGCCTGCCCCAGTAGGCAGAAGAAGGCATGCCCAGTATGACCTGGCCTTGGCAAAGAGGCAATGCATAGCACATACACTGACTCAGTAGGAACCCTGGGAATGATACCCCTCTCTGACTCACTCATATAATAACATGGATGCCTAAAATGACATAACCTGCTCTCAAACATGCACAGAGAGTGTAATATGTGCATCCAACAGAGGCAGCCCTGCAGCACCACCTGAGGCATGAATGCCATGTGTTAAGTAATATAACACCATGTAGTATATGCACACGTGAGGACCCTGACTAACATCCTACCCTCACCAAGCATGATGCCACAATATGACAATGGGATGATCAATTGCAATAATTGGCTGAAGTATTGCAGTTAGTCAAAGGGGATCCAATGTGTGCCAGCCTGGGATGACATGCTGAGCATGACATGATGCTCCACCTGCTAGGGGTGGCGTGCACCTATCAGTCCAGGCCTTATGGATACTGGCAAAGGTTGTCGTTACCCACAGCGTGCCCTGAATAGGTAAGGCTCAAAACACAAACCCACCTCCATAGGTATCACAAGGGATAAGAACCTAGATGTAATGCTACCCAATGCCAGAAGTCTAAACAGCAAGATGCATGCAGTGTAAACTCACCCAGTATGGAGAATGTTGATATCTGTCCTGCAACAGAAAACTGGGTCAAGGCTCACAACAGCACCCTAACACTACCAGGTTACACCTCATACCGTGCTGTACAGCCTCAAAACATGGAACAAGCTACAAAAGGAGGGTGACTAGCAATAATTGTCAAGGATAACCACAACCCCATGTTGGTACCAACACAAGAAGCAGCATGGACTAGCCATGGTCAAGTAACAGTGGCTAAAACTGCTTCCCAGTTTATAGCCTGCTACAGACTACTGTCCTAACACCAGGAACTGCACCTGGCCTATGTTGGAATACATGAATATATCAAGCCCCCCAAACCACATTATATTGGTTGACTGAAAATACCCAGACATAGACTGGGAGCATTATACTAGCTCCAACACTGTAGGAGAAAAATTCCTAGAATCCATAAACCAAAATGCCCAGGAACAACGTACCACTCCCACAAGAGGGGTAAGCATACTGTATGTGATAATCAGCAACATGGGTACTGGATGGCAAGATGAGAAGTGTATCCCTCACTGGTAAGACCAGACCATAGAGTAATCACACTGGATATACACATCCTGACCACAGTCCCTGGCCAGAAAACCACAGTGAAAAAACATGTGTAAAGCAAAGGTTGCACTCCTCCAAACTGATGTGGAATCCATTAAAGGCCCTGTGCAGGTGCAAAATATGGGCCACACCTCAGAACCTGTTATACAGGCATTCCATGAACACAGTCAGGAATGCTTGGATTATGCAATCACAAATAACAACAAGACACAATGCCATACACGCAGGCATCTGGCATGCTGGACTCCAGCCATTACCAAACCATGCAAGAGAATGAGGAAGCTACTACATGATAGAGCAAACATAAAAAAGGAAGTAATCACTGATCCGTAGTATGGCAATAAAATATGTCCACACATACAATCCACTAAGGCCAGCTACAACAAGTTGAATCTGTGAATCCTGAGGCAATGTTACACCTGCCCCAAGTACACAGACAACCCTCAACTCCTCCCAAGAAATACAAATATATGTGAGAGATGCAACCATTTATCCAAACCAGAGGCTGAGCTCCCTCAACTCAGTACTGTCAAAACTAGTCAGGAGGAGATGGTAACTACACACACCACAAACCCAGTCCAACATAGACCTATCACAACTGCAAACCAAAGACATAAACACAGAAAATGCATTCCCGGAGGCCCTAATTACAAACACACCACAGCAACAGAGGCCTCCAAAGCAGACCCCCAAGCAACCACAACCGCCAAACATAGCACATGCAACACACAGTACACAAAGCTGGTGTGCCAAAAAGTCACAGGCCAGAAGGAGAAACAACATGCCTGATACAGTTGTAATAGGTAACTCCATAGTCAGACACACTGCTGTCCCGCTCACCAGACTGAACAAGGGAAAGGGTACAGTAAGCTGCCTGTAGGCTGCTACAATACGCCATATAACACAAGTACGCAGGTCACCCCAAAGCAAGTAGAAATATGATGCAGTCATTGTCCATGCTGGCGTGAATGACCTGAGATGTACCTCCCTGGACTACATGAAAAGAGATATAGATGAGCTCTCTGAGTATGTACTCCAGGCCGGTATGACACTGACCGTTTGCAGCATCCTACCCTCACCAAGAATGATGCCACAGTACAAACACAGGTTCATAGGTTCATAGGTTCATACTAGGCTATCTGCCCTAGGGCATTTATAAGCCTAGCCAGAATGTATTTGGCTTTCGCCACCCATTTTAAATTTATTTTGCTATGCCCTTTTTCAAGGTTAGTATACTGTGCTTCTGTCTAACAGTGACACAGAAGTGATACCATGGGTAAACCTACGATCTCCAATCCACTCATCAAGATTCCTCTTGAAGAGAGTCAATGAGGGACTCTGCCTAACCTGGACTGGGATTTTATTCCAGAGTGAAGGGAGCCTCTGGGTTATGAATCTGTCCCTCCAGCATGTCCTATTTATTTCAGTGCTGAGGTTCAAGTCTCTTGAGCATGTAGTTTGATGGGATTTGGATTTTCTGAGGTGCAGCATGTCCATTAATTCCGGGTTGGACATGGCTTTATATGTCAGGCACAGATCGCCTGTGAACAGGCGGGATGCCACTGAGTAGAGCTGGAGTTTCTTTAACCGGGCAGCATATGGCATCTGTTTGAGCCCTTTGATCCTCTTGGTGAGGTACTTTTGGGGTCTTTCCAGTTGCTGCAGGTGTCTGGTAAGGTACATCCCAAAAGGGGCACTGTACTCAATTATGGGCCTGATGAGGGATGAGTAAAGAGGCACGATGACGTCCCCTGATCTAGATGTGAATCCCTTCATGAATAGGTGGGCTATATAAAATGTTTTTCTAACCACTTTGGCCATGTGGTTGTCAAATGAGAGATTGCTATCAACTTGGGTCCCCAGGTCCCTAATTACTTCTTCTGTACTTAATGGATTACCACCTATGTGGTAATTTGTGGGCACTTTGTTTTTGCCAAAGGGGATGACTATACACTTTTTGGCATTTAGCTTGAGGCCATGGCTCTGGCAACACTTGTCTGTTTCTATGAGGCCCTTTTGGAGGATGCTTGTGTCAACTGGAGAGTCGATTATGGCGCCCAGTTTGCAGTCATCTGTGAACTTGGTCAGCCACAGTCCTTCCATGTTGGCCTGTACCTCCGAGAAATATATACCGAACAAGAGAGGTCCCAGGACTGAGCCTTGTGGGACACCACTTGTAACTGGTTTGGAGTCTGACATGGCTCCAGCAATTCTAACCATGTGGGTTGTGTCCTTGAGCCAGTTTGCAATCCATCTAGTGACATAGGGGTTTATATTTAAGCTGGTGAGCTTATCTATAATGCCCGAGTGGGGTATTGTATCGAAGGCTTTTGCAAGGTCCAGGTAGGCTGTGTGGACCACCTTCCCTCGTCAATGGCCTTGGTGACTGTTTCAAAGAAATCAACCAGGTTTAAGAGGCAGGATCTGCCCTTAACAAAGCCGAACTGGGTAGGATCCAGTGTTTGTAGGTCCCCAATATCTTTATTTATGAGGTCCATGATGATCCTTTCCATAGCTTTGCAGACCAAGCTAGTCAGGCTTATGGGGCGATAGTTTCCAGGATCCGTTGAGGCACCACCTTTATGGAGAGGGACCACTGTTGCTGTACGACACTCTTTGGGCACATATCCTGTAGTAAGGCTGAGATTGAACAGTAGTTTTATGTTTGGGTTTAGCTCTTCTTGGAGTTCATGTAGGAAGCCGACACCATCTGGTCCCATTGATGCTGTGTTTTTGCTTTGGAGAGGCTCTTACCTGAGCATCTGAGATGTCAGGGGCAGCACTCTGCTGGGATAGATATTTGCCCTTTGGTGGGGAGGGGAGAAGTTTGCTGAACTTGTCAGCTAGGATGTTGGCAATGTCTGTGGGTTCGGTGTATTTTTTGTCATTTTGGACTAATTCTGAGCATATCTGGGAATTACCACCCAGGTTCCTAACATAACTAAAGAAAGCCTTGTGATTATCCTTAGTTTCCTGTGCAATTTTTCTCTCGAAGCTGGCCTTAGACAATTTTATGTGTGCCCATAGTTTTTTGCTAATACTGATCAGTGATGCCTTCCCTTTTTGGGATTTTGCTCTATCATTTAGTAGCTTCCTCCTTCTATTGCATAGTTTATTTATGGCTGGGGTCCACCAGACAGGACGTCTGCCTTTGGAGGATTGGGTCTTTGTTTTATTTGGGATCGCATGATCCATGCATTCCTGAAGGTGTTCATAGAATGCGTTTATAAAGGATTCTGCTGTCTGGGCTGTATTTTCCACAGGCCCGGGGCCTTTGAAGGATTCCACCTCAGTTTTGAGGAGTGTGAAATTTGCTTTAGAGAAGTTTTTCACTGTGGTTTTCTGGGCAGGGGGTAGGGTCAGGATGTAAATATCCAGTGAGATTAGTTTATGGTCTGATCTTACCAGTGAGGTATACACTTCTGGTCTGGAGCATAGAGTCCCCATGTTGGTGATGATCAGGTCCAGTATGTTTTCCCCTCTTGTGGGAGTGGTAGCAAGTTGTTCCATAACATTTGAGTTTCTAAATTCTAGGAACCTTTGGGCTAGGGTGTTGGAGCTAGAGTAATGCTCCCAGTCTATGTTTAGGTAGTTGAAGTCGCCCAATATAATGGTGTTTGGAGAGACCTTCATATTTTCCAGTGTTCTCAGGAAGGCCGAGTGGGGTTCCTGGGTTTGGGAGGGTGGTCTGTAGCAGGCTATAAACTGGAAGGCAGTTTTACCCACTGTTAGTTGCACATGGATAGTCTCTGATGCTTCGTGCTTTGCCACCAACCTGGAGGTGTGGGTATCTTTGATGAATATCGATACTCCCCCTCCTTTTGTGGTTTGGTCCAAGTTTTGAGGCCGAAAAGCATGGTATGAGGTATAACCTGGTAGTGCTGGGGTGCTCTTGGGAGCCCTGAACCAGGTTTCTGTTACTGCACAGATATCAATGTTCTCCATGCTAAGGAGAGTTTCGAGTGCATGCATCTTGAGGTTTAGACTTCTGGCGTTGAGTAGCATTACTCTTAGTTTCTTATCCCTTGTGATACCTATGGAGGTGGGTTTGTCTTTTGAGCCTTGCCTAAAAAAGGTACTATGGGGGTAGCAAGAGCCTTTGCCAATATCCAAAAGCCCAGGGGTGACAGGTGCAAGCCGTCCCTAGTGAAGCATTGTGGCTTGTCGAGCATATCATCCCAAGCTGACAGGCATTGGATCCCCTTTGAATGACACCAGTACTTAAGCCAATTGTTGAAATTGATCATCTTGTCTTCATATTGTGGCATCATTCTTGGTGAGGGTAAGATGCTGCTCAAGGTCAGGGTCATATCGGCCTGGGCTACATGCTCAGAGAGCTCCTTTATGTCTCTTTTCATGTAGTCCAGGGAGGTACATCTCAGGTCATTCACACCAGCATGGACAATGACTGAGTCATATTTGTACCTGCCTTGGGGTAACCTGAGTGCTTGTGTTATGTGGCAGATCCTAGCGCCCGACAGGCTGCTCACCGTGACCCTCTCCTTGTTCAGCCTGGTGAGCGGGACGTCAGTGTGCCTGACGATAGAGTCACCTATTACAAGTGTATCAGGTGTGTTGTTTAGTCTTAAGGGCTGTGACTGTTTGGCACACTGGCTTTGTGAGATATGTGTTGCACGTGTTTTGTTTTGGGGTAGCGGCTGCTTGGGTGTCTGCTTTGGAGGTCTCTGCTGCTTCAGCAGATCTTTATTTAGAGCCTCAGTATGTTTTGTGTGATTATGTGTTTGGTTTGCTGTCGTGGTAGGTCTATGTGAGACTGGAATTGTAGTGAGTGTGGTTTCCTTCTCCTCCTGACTGGTTATGCCAGTACTGAGTTGAGAGAGCTTAGCCTCCAGTTTGGCTATATGGTTGCATCTCTCACATGTGTTGGAATTTGTTGGGAGGAGGAGAGAGTTGTCTGTGTACATGAGGCAGTTGTAACATTGCCTCAAGATTCCCAGATTCACCAGCTGGACCAGAGAGGAGATTGACAACTTGACCTTTGGACATGCTAGAATAAAACTGGGAATTCCTTAATAATTGAAAACCAGGGCTAGTGGGGAGTGAGGGTGTAGTGCTTTTAATTTTTAGTGCTGACATATAATTGCTTTAGTGAGCAAGTGCCAGGTAACTTAAGTGCAATGTGTTACAGATAACTTAAATGCAAAAATGACAAACAGTAACTTTCTTTCAAGTGAAACAAGGAAATAAGTACAGTAAGCAATGCAGATATCACTAGTGATCCACAGAAGCGCTGAGAAGCTGCGTATTAGGTGGAATTAGCGTTCCAGGGAAATAACAAGCAAACAAACAACACGCACATAAACAAAGCTAGATTCAGCAGGCCTGGATCTAGTCTATGCTACAGCAAACAAGGTGTACCAATTTCTGTAAGATACAGTTCAAATATTCAGGCACTATAAACCTTTAAACAGAAATTCCCAGCTCAGAAGGGCAGAGTCCAGCCTCTTCTCCCACAAGAGTGCAGACCACAAACCTTCTTAATGTAAAATAACTGGCCTGAAGCTCAAGTGCTTAAACCAGAACTAATACACTTTAAGAATAACAGACACTGGGCTCTCAATGAATGATCAGCTTTAACAAGTGGCTCAATTACTGCTGTCATTCCAAGAGGATCTAATGTCTGTCTGCTTGGGATGTCATGCTTGACAAGCCATGCTGCTGTTCTGGGGATGGCTTGCACCTGTTACCCCTGGGCGTCTGGATATTGGATAAGGCTTTTGCCACCTCCATAGAACCTTACGTAGGCAAGGCTGAAAAGACTAACCCACCACCCTAGAAAACATAAGTGGTAAGAAACATAAGGGCAATGCTGACCAATGCCAGACATGTAAACTGCAATATGCATGCTCCTGAGGCCCTCCCCAGTATGGAGAACATCGATGTCTTTGCAGTGACAGAAACCTGCTGCAAGCCTCCTGACAGCACACCAGCACTACCAGGTTATACCTCATATCATGCATTATGGCCTCAAAACCTGGACCAAAACATAAAAGGAGGGGGAGTATCCATATTCAGCACAGACACCCATACGTCCAGGTAACTGACAATGCACAAAGCATTAGAGACCACCCATGTGCACCTAACCGTAGGCAAAACTGCTGTACAGTCTGTAGCATGCTACAGACCACACTCTCACACACAGGAACCCCACCCAGCTGTCCTGAAGTCACTGGACAGTATCAATGTCCCACCAAATACCAAACAAGGTACTCACAAATTACCACATAGGTGGTAAACCATTATGTATGGAAGGAGTAATCAGGGACCTAGGGACACAAGTGGACAGTAACCTGTTATGTGACACTCACATTGCCATTCTGGCGAGGAAGACTGTCTATATTGGACACAGTATCATGAAAGGATTCACATCTATGTCAACAGAGGTCATTGTGCCCCTGTACTGTTCTCTTATCAGACCCATAATCTAGTACAATGCCTCATTTGGGATGTACCTTACCTGACACCTGCAGCAGTTAGAAAGACCTCAAAGGTACCTCACCAAGAGGATAAAGGGTCTCAGATATACGTCATATGCTGCCTGGCTGTAGACACCCCAGCTGAATGCAGTCACATACTGCCTACACAGAGGCATTGTATGCCTGTTGTACAAGGCCATGTCCAACACAGGAGTAATGGACATGCTCCACCCCAGAAAACCCAAAGCCATTGGAGCTGTGAGAGTGAGAGATGTCATCCT
The DNA here is from genome assembly GCF_019279795.1 of Protopterus annectens. Classification (NCBI taxonomy): domain Eukaryota; kingdom Metazoa; phylum Chordata; order Ceratodontiformes; family Protopteridae; genus Protopterus; species Protopterus annectens. The sequence goes on from NC_056749.1 coordinate 788,118,685, forward strand.
CAACACATAATGAATTAGGATGTGCTGGAGGGACAGATACATAACCCAGAGGCTCTCTACACCCTGGAACAGAATCCCACTCCCTGTTAGGCAGAGCCCCTCACTGACACTCTTCAACAGGAATCTTGCCAAGTGGATGGATGATCGTAGATGTACACTTGGGGTCTTCACTGTGTCACATCCAGACAGAGGCACAGTAAAGTAAATCATAAATGGCCATAATATTCACATAGCAAGGGGTGGCAAAAGCCACACACACTCTGGCTAGGCTTATAAATGCCCTAGGGTGGATAGCCTAGTATGAACCTATGAACCTATGAAGATACAAATTGTACAGGACACTAAGGATAATCACAAGGCTTTCTCAACTGATGGTAGGAACCTTGTTGGGAATTCATGGATATGCTCTGAATCACTCAAATATTACAAACAACATACCAGACACACACACATATTGCCAACATACAACCTGACAGGTGCAGTGCAAACCCGACCCCAGAATGCAAAATATCTATCCCAGCAGACTGCTGGCCCCCTGACATTGCAGATGCTGAGGTAACAGCCAGCGTCTACAAAGCAAAACACACAGCAGCAATGGTATGAGATGGTGTCCTGGGCTGAGTCCAAAATGGACTCCAAGAAGAAAGGAATGCCAAATCACACTACTGCTCAATGTCAGCCTTACCACAGGATATGTACCCAAAGAGCAGTGTACAACAACAGTGGTCCTTCCCAACAAAGGTGTTGCCTGAATGGATACTGAAAACTACCACCCCAGAATCCTGACAAGCTTGGTCTGCACAGCTATGGAAAGGATCAGCATGTACTGCAGACATAAAGATATTGGGGACCTACTGACACCGGACCCTACCCAGTGTGGCTTTCTTAAGTGCAGATGCTGCCCCTTAAACATGTTTGACTCATTTGAAACAGTCATTAAGGTCATTGATGAGGGCAATGTGGTCCACACAGCGTAGCTGGACCTTGCAAAGGCATCCATACAATACCCCACGTGTTCATTATAGATAGGCTCACCAGCTTAAATATAAACCCCTATATCAGTAGAGGGGTTGCAAACCAGACCAAGGACAGAACTGACATGGTCAGACATGCTGCAGCCATGTCAGACTACAAACCAGATATAAGTGGCATCCCACAAGGCTTGGTCCTGGGACCTCCCTCGTTTGGTATATATGTCCCATAGGTACAGGCCAACATGGAAGGACTGTGTCTGAACATGTTTGCAGAGGACTACAAACTGGCCACCATATCTGACCTTCCAGCTGACACAAGCATCCCACATAAGGGCCACATAGAAACAGACAACTGGTGCCATAGCCATGTCAGCAAGCTAATTGCAGAAAAGTGTATAGTCAACCCCTGTGGATATACAGTAAGTGCCCACCAATTACCACATAGGTGTTAACCCATTAAGTACTTAACATGTAATGAGAGACCTGGGGACACAAGATGATAGATATCCTGCATTGAACAAACGTGGCTGTAGTGGTAACAGAAACATACCATATACCCACCTACCATGAAGGTTGTCAGATCTAGATAAGGGGAGGTCATTGTGGCTCTGCAGTCATCCTTCATCAGTGTTACAATTGACTGCAATAGCCCCTGTGAGATGTACCTCAGCAGACACCTCCAACTGTAAAGTCCCCAAAAGTAACTCACCAGGAGTATCAAAGAGCTTGAACAGATGCCATGTGTTGCCTGATTAAACAAACTGCAGCTCCACACACTGCCATACTGCCCACCCAGAGGCAAGCTGTGCCTGATGTATAAAGCCATGTCCAAGCTGGAATCAATGAACATGCTGCACCTTGTACAATCTGAATGGCAGTGAGCTATGCACATGAGAGACCTGAACCTCAGCACTGACATACATGGGACAAGCTGTACTGAATGATCCGTAACACAGAAGCCACCACCACTCATGAGTAAACTCCCAGTACAGGTTAGCTAGAGAGTCACTCATCCACTCTCCTCAATAGGAATCTTGATGAGTGGATGGGAGATGGTAGGTTTACCCTGGGTATCACTGTTATGTCATGGGTAGACGGAGGCACAGTATACTAACCATGACATATGTCATGGCAAACTCCACCTACAATGTGCGTCAAAGGACAAACACACTCTCCGACTAGCATTAGAAATGGCCTAGGGCACATCGCTAGTGTTTGCCAATGTACACCTATGTTGTGGAATACACCACCAATGTTGGACAAGCCTGGTTTAAGTAGTTCATATCTGAACATAATGCAACATGGTCAGATGAGCACAACTGGCCCCTAACCAGGCTGTTGTGCTCACTATGAAAATGTAAAGCAGTGATAGGACTAAAGGCCAAGATACTGTCCACCGCAGTGAAAGTACTGAACCAGTACACTATACGGTACTACAGTGTTAGGTCAGTATAAAAGGATGTTGACAACTGTATGCAAAGTATCCCATGCAAACCCTGTAGCAGAGTATAATCCCTGTTGTGTTCAGACACAAAGCAGTTGGACAGTAACTACACAACATGACACACAACACACAACCATAAACGTGAGATATTGTTGAAGTTCACACTCATCCACAAATGTGATGGGCTGCAGAGTTCAACATATGGAAAGCTCACACTGGGCATGCCCGCACACTTTGTGAAATGAGACATATGTCAGACAACATGCCATGGGAAGCCTGAACTGGGCATGCTCATACACTTAGGCCAAATCTCAGTTTAGCATTTGGCCACACATATCTGGTATTTGTATGTGTAATTCCAGGAACCACATTACAGCAATCTGCCTAGTGCACACAGTTAAATGACTACAGAGACATACGTGATATAGTGGATCCCTCCCATATTCAAACATCTTCCACAGATACACAAGTTGTTCATAGAAACAGGGAATGCTATGGCAATAAAGACCTGCAAACAGTCTATCAGCAACAAATATTGTGCATTTGACAATTAAACATATGGGTGTAGAGGTCAACACTAGGCTGTTTGCCCTAGGGAATGACAGCTTAGCCAGATTGTGCTTGGTGTCTGCCTCCCCAGTACAGTAGGCTACTGTGCCACTGTAAAGTAGGTCACATAAGGCACCGTGTGAGGCTAGTGTGCTGTGCCTCTGTCAAGCAGGGACACAGTGGAGATCCCAGGGGTTGAATTTGCTAAGCCACATCCATGTTGTTTGTGTGTGCTGGAAGAGGGTTGCTGAGGACCTCTAACAGTACGTGGGCATCAATAACAGACTGAGTGGAGCCTTATCTGCATTGTCTGGACAATTTCACTGTCAACACTTTGTCGTGATGATTATGAGGGATTAAAGTGTCGTGCCAGTACTGTTCAGAGATGTCCTCCTCTGTGGGCTACTGCTCTGCAATGTATTAGCTCACTCTGTCTGTTGGACAGCTCATATATGGCTGGTGTACACCTGACAGGTGTCCTGTTGTGGAGCAGTCATGGGTATATTTGGTATAGCATGATCAATGCAAACCTTCCACATGCTCATAGAATGCAATTGTCAAGGAGTATGCAGAGTGGCCTGTATACTTCCCCAGCATGGGTCCTTTGAAGTCTTCCACCCCAGTCTTCACAAGTGTAAAGTTTGCTTTTGATAAATACACTTTGTTTGCAGTGACAACCTTGCCTGGGGGTGGGGATGGGATATGGATGTCCAGGGAAAGGTGGGTATGGCCACATATCAACAATGGTGGTCTACCTCTGGTGTGGAACAGTGAGTACCCATGTTGTAGATGGTCAGGTGCAATATGTATTCCCCCTTGTGGCTGTGGTGAGTGGTCCTGCCATAGCACATGGACTCACAAATTGTAGTGGCTGTAGGGTAATGTTGTAGAGGCCTGAGTAGTTCCCACATACAACATACCTGTACCTGACGTTAACAACTGGAATGGTGTATGTGAACACCTGCATATCTTGGCACTGTTCCCAGGGAAGCAAAGTGTGTCTCCTGGATGTGGGAGGGGTGGTCCAAACTGGTTATGTTCTGTGTTACAGGTCCTGTGGTCACGAAGCATGGTGTAGAACATAACCTGCCAGTGCGATGTGCATAACTGACCCTGAAGTAGGTGGCTGCAAATGCATATACATGCTATCCCCCACCTGACAGGTAGTACTAGATGTACATACCTCTGTAGAAATAATGATGTCAGCACCCTATAAATATTGCAGGTGCAGAACAAATGCCCAGTAATTCGGATAGTGCGCTCTGCTAATGCGTCTCCCTCAAGTGTCATAATATAGTTAGGTAGGGGTTTGAATCCTGCAAATACTCAGCATGTGTGTGTGTGGATGAGCAGGGTTGGTGTGTGTGCAAGTCTGTGTGAGGGGGATGTCCCTTTTGGCAACTGGGAAAACACAGTACAGGATGCACATTCCCCTTTCTAAACACTGATGATGTCAGCACCCTATAAGTACAGCAGGAGAAAGAAAACCTCCCAGTAATGCGAATAGCATGCTTTGCTAATGCGTCCGTCTCGAGTGTCATAATATAGTTAGGTAGGGGTTTGAATCCTGCAAATACTCAGTGTGTGTGGAGAGAGGTTAGTGTGTGCGCAATTCTGTATGAAAAAAATGTCCCTTTCGGCAACTAGGAAAGCACTACAGAATGCACATTCCTCTTTCTAAACACTGATGATGTCAGCACCCTATAAGTACAGCAGGGGAAGGGAAACCTCCCAATAATGCGAATAACACGCTCTGCTAATGAGTCTGTTTTGAGTGTCATAACATAGTTAGGGAGGGGTTGGAATCCTGCAAATACTCAGTGTGTGTGGAGGGGGTTAGTGCGTGTGCAATACTGTATAAAAGACATGTCCCTTTTGGCAACTAGGAGAGCACACTACAGGATGCACATTCCTCTTTCTAAACACTGATGATGTCAGCACCCTATAAGTACAGCAGGAGAAGACAAACCTCCCAGTAATGCGGATAGCGTGCTCTGCTAATGCGTCTGTCTCGAGTGTCATAACATAGTTAGGTAGGGGTTTGAATCCTGCAAATGCTCAGTGTGTGTGTGGAGGGGGGTTAGTCTGTATGCAATACTGTATGAAAGACATGTCCCTTTTGGCAACTAGGAGAACACACTACAGGATGCACACTCCTCTTTCTAAACACTAATGATGTCAGCACCCTATAAGTACAGCAGGAGAAGAAAAACCTCCCAGTAATACAAATAGCGCGCTCTGCTAATGCTTCCGTCTCAAGTGTCATAACATAGTTAGGTAGGGGTTTGAATCCTGCAATTGTGTGTGTGGGTGAGAGGGGTTAGTGTTTGTGTAATTTGTGTGAGGGAAATGTCCCTTTTGGCAAGTAGGAGAACACACATCAGGATGCACATTCCCATTCTAAACACTGATGATGTCAGCACCCTATAAGTACAGCAGGAGAAGGGAAACCTCCCAGTAATGCGAATAGCGTGCTCTGCTATCGCATCTGTCTTGAGTGTCATAGCATAGTTAAGTAGGGGTTTGAATCCTGCAAGTGTGTGTGTGTGGGGTGGAAGTAGAGTGTGTGCAATTACATGTGTGAGAAAACTGACCCTTTTGCCAACCAGTACAACACACCAGCTGCTGCATATACCAATCTCTACACAGAGATGATGTGAGCACCCTGCAAGTACAGCGGAAGAGGCCAAATCTCCCAGTAATGCAAATAGCACGCTCTGCTACTGCGTCTCTCACTACTGTCATAGCACATTTAGTTATGGCTTTGAATTCCACACATGCCACATGTGTTTTTGTCACATAGAATGCTCATGTGTGTGAGTTGTTGTTCACAATAATGCATGACATTGATTAAACCAGTAATGGCAATGGACACAGATGATGTATGTGTGTGCCAAATACACATATGTACCTGTGACCTTCAATAGTTCACATGGGTCATACCAGCCTGTGCCACATGCTCAGAGAGCCCTTCCATGTTCCCTATCATGTAGTCCAGGGAGGTACATTACAGGTCAGCCATAGTGGCATGGACAATGACCGAGTCATATGTGTTCATGCCTCTTACTGACCTGTATGCTTGTGTCATGTGGTGAACCATAGTGCCCCATGGGCATATCACTGTGACCTTCACCTTGTCCAGCCTGGTGAGCATGACCTCACTGTACTGGACAATAAATGTACCTAACACAACTGTAGCAGGTGTGTTGTCTAGCTGTACAGGCTGTGATTGTTTGACACACAGGATTTGTGTGCTATGTGTTGCATGTGCTGTGTTCTGGCTTAACGTATGCCTATGTGCCAGCTGCAGAGGTATCTGCTGCTCAGACAGGATGCTATTCTGAGGCTCCACGAATGGCCCATTGTGTTCACGTGTTTGGATTGCTGTCAGTGTAGGTCTACATCAGACTGGTATTGTAGTCACTGTAGTATTTCATGCCACCTGACAGGTTATGACAGTACTGGGTTCGGACTACTTAGTCCCCAGTTTGGCTATGTGGTTGCATCTCATACATGTGTTGTATGTCCATGTGTAGAGGAGAGGGTTGACTGTGTACATGTGGCAGCTGTGACATTGCCACATGACCCACATATACCACAACTGTACCATAGAGGTGACTGACAAGTGACCTTTGCACATTATACCATAGTATTGTGATTGCCATGGTGATTAACAGCACATAGGGCCAATGGGGAACAAGGTACATAGGTTCATAGGTTCATAGGTTCATAGGTTCATACTAGGCTATCTTCCCTAGGGCACTTATAAGCCTAGCTAGAATGTGTTTGGCTTTCGCCACCCATTTTAAATTAATTTGCCATGCCCTTTTCCAAGGTTAGTATACTGTGCCTCTGTCTAACAGTGACACAGACATGATACCCGGGGTAAACCTACAATCTCCCATCCACTCATCAAGATTCCTCTTGAAGAGAGTCAATGAGGGACTCTGCCTAACCTGGACTGGGATTGTATTCAAGAGTGAAGGGAGCCTCTGGGTTATGAATCTGTCCCTCCAGCATGTCCTATTTATTTCAGTGCTGAGGTACAAGTCTCTTGAGCACGTAGCTCGATGGGATTTGGATATTCTGAGGTGCAGCATGTCCATTAATTCCGGGTTGGACATGGCTTTATATGTCAGGCACAGATCGCCTCTGAGCAGGCGGTATGCCACTGAGTAGAGCAGGAGTTTCTTTAACCGGGCAGCATATGGCATCTGCTTGAGTCCTTTGATCCTCTTGGTGAGGTACTTTTGGGGTCTTTCTAGTTGCTGCAGGTGTCTGGTAAGGTACATCCCAACAGGGGCATTGTACTCAATTATGGGCCTGCTGAGGGATGAGTAAAGAGGCACAATGACCTCCCCTAATCTAGATGTGAATCCCTTCATGATGAGGTGGGCTATATAAAATGATTTTCTAACCACTGTGCCCACGTGGTTGTCAAATGAGAGATTGCTATTAACTTGGGTCCCCAGGTCCCTAATTACTTCTTCTGTACTTAATGGATTACCACCCATGTGGTAATTTGTGGGCACTTTGTTTTTGCCAAAGGGGATGACTATACACTGTTTGGCATTTAGCTTGAGGCCATGGCTCTGGCACCAGTTGTCTGTTTCTATGAGGCCCTTTTTGAGGATGCTTGTGTCGGATGTAGAGTCGATTATGGCGGCCAGTTTGCAGTCATCTGCGAACATGGTCAGCCACAGTCTTTCCGTGTTGACCTGTACCTCCAAGAAATATATACCGAACAAGAGAGGTCCCAGGACTGAGCCTTGTGGGACACCACTTGTAACTGTTTTGAAGTCTGACATGGCTCCAGCAATTCTAACCATGTGGGTTCTGTCCTTGAGCCAGTTTGCAATCCATCTAGTGAAATGGGGTTGATATTTAAGCCGGTGAGCTTCTCTATAATGCCAGAGTGGGGTATTGTATCGAAGGCTTTTGCAAGGTCCAGGTAGGCTGTGTGGACCACCTTCCCCTCGTCAATGGCCTTGGTGACTGTTTCAAAGAAATCAACCAGGTTTAAGAGGCAGGATCTGCCCTTAACAAAGCCAAACTGGGTAGGGCCCAGTCTCTGCAGGTCCCCAATATCTTTATTTTTGAGGTCCATGATGATCCTTTCCATAGCTTTGAAGACCAAGATAGTCAGGCCAATGGGGCGATAGTTTCCAGGATCCGTTGGGGCAACACCTTTATGGAGAGGGACCACTGTTACTGTACGCCACTCTTTGGGCACATATCCTGTAGTAAGGCTGAGATCGAACAGTAGTTTTATGTTTGGGTTTAGCTCTTCTTCGAGTTCATGTAGGACACAGCCCGGGACACTGTCTGGTCCCATTGATGCTGTGTTTTTTGCTTTGGAGAGGGCGGCTCTTACCTGAGCATCTGAGATGTCAGGGGGGCAGCACTCTGCTGGGATAGATATTTGCCCTTTTGGTGTGGAGGGGGGGAGACGTTTGCACTGAACCTGTCAGCTAGGGTGTTGGCAATGTCTGTGGGTTCGGTGTTTCTTTTGTCATTTGGGACTAATTCTGAGCATATCTGGGAATTACCATCCAGGTTCCTAACATAACTAAAGAAAGACTTGTGATTATCCTTAGTGTCCTGTGCAATTTCCTCTCGAAGCTGGCCTTATACAATTTTATGAGTGCCCGTAGTTGTTTGCTAATACTGATCAGTGATGCCTTCCCTTTTTGGGAATTTGCTCTATCATTTAGTCACTTCCTCCTTCTATTGTATAGTTTGTTTATGGCTGGGGTCCACCAGACAGGACGTCTGCCTTTGGAGGATCGGGTCTTGGTTTTATTTGGGTGTAGTGTCTGTGATTAGTTAGCACTGGCATATATGACTGCTTACGTGGACAAATGCCAGGTAAGTTATATGCAATGTGTCACAGGCAACGTACATGTGAACAGGACAAACAGTGATGTTCTGTGAAGTGAGACATGGACATACATATAGTAAGCTATGCAGATGTCACTAGGAGTCCACAGAAGCTCTGTAACTCTGCATTGCAGGTCGGATCAGTGTTCCAGGGTAACTCCAAGCAAACATGCATGCAAACAAAGCTACAGTAAGCAGGGCTGCATGTAGTCCATTGTACAACAAACAAGCTGTACCACTTCCACTAGGTAACAGTGCAAATATGCAAGCACTATACACATGTACATGTAAATCCACAGGTCAGATGGCCAGGGTCCAGTCTCAGCGTACACAAGTGTACAGACCATGTACCGTCAGGATGTACAATAACTGGATGGAAACCCAGGTGCTCATACCTGCAGTAATACACATGTCAAATAACAGACACTGAGCCTTCACTCAGTGGTTCCATACTTAGTAGGATGTATGCTACCTGGCCTGCCACCAAAGTATCCCTGACATGTATGGGGACTCTCCCTCCTGTGACAGTTAGTTTTGTGTGTTGGGGCTGTCTAGCATGGTATGAGATGTGAGCTTGCAGTGCTAGGGTGCTCCTGTGTGTCCTGTACCAGTCGTTTAGTACTGCAAACATATCAACATCCTTATACATCCGCATTGCAGTGTCCAGTGTGGGCAACATGCCACATGCAGTTTACATGTCCATCATTGCGTATCAATACTTTCATTACCTTATCCCCTGTGCTACCTATGTATGTAGCCTTCTGTTGACATCCTTACCACCAGTATGCAAACATGTGCAGATGATACACTATGGTACTTACCATGGGTGTAGACAACACTACATGACAATCATACCCTTACTGCATCAGGCATGCTGGGATATACCCACAATTATATTAGCACACAGTACTGTTAACAACATGATACTATTACTACACGTCTATGTAGTCACCCTGTGCATCAGCAACATGTTAACCTGTACCTGCACTGATGTTACAGATTGCAGGAGGTGGCACAATTTCATCATATGCACAGGGTGTGAACTTGGTATGCCTGAGTCAGCCACCAATACCACCAATTGACATGTATGTGTATGTGTGTTGGTGAGGGACAGCAGTACAAGGTGGGGCAATGTTGATGCAGTGTGTGCATGTATGCGGTAGCCCTAGGTGTTGTCAATTCGCATGTGTGTATGGATGCACACAGTTCCACCTCATGGCTGCCATATACTGGTGTTTGTGGACAGCCACAGACTGTACCTGCCAGGTCATGCAGATCAGTGTCTCTGGCAATGGACACGGTACCTGTGCCTTGCAGGGGTGCTACGGACCATATCCGGTAACAACCCAGACTGGGTACTGTCATCAGAAGCAGGTGTTCGTTGACTGGACACAGATCCCTGTCGGGCCTGGCCAGAGCCACGTGCACGTGGTCTCCTGGGCCGGTCTGATGACAACACAGACCCAACATTGCTGGGGCTGCTGCTGGCATTATGGGGATGGCCGCGACCCTGTTGTCATCCGCGACGACTGCCAGCTGCTGCTGTTGCTGACATACGCCCACGTCGACGCCTCAACTATCCACCATCACTCTGGCTCATGGACATGTAGTTGTGGAACCGGTCTAATATGTCCCCACAACGTCTGTCTATGACATCGGTGAAATTACAGATGGCAGCCTCAATGTCACACATACTGTCAGTCATGGCTGTGCGACATGCTGTCAGCTCCCTCAGACCCTGTCTGGTGTACCGTTCCATACGTGACTGTGCCTGCATGACAGCCCGAAAAATAGCTGAGGTTGTAAGACCTCTGTGGGCACGTCTGACAGCGGCAGTATGCCCACGAATGCTCCCACGAGAACCCCAGGACATCTGTCTGTGTGGTACCATCTCAGGGTCATGCCCATGGCTGCTGTGTGGGGAAGCATGTGCCACAGATACCACATTACCCTGGTCAATGCCCACTGTATCCTGTCCATCACCTAGGGACATTGGTGACAAAGGGTGTATTGGCAGGATAACTGTGTGCATTGATGGGGTTGACAGCTGTGTACTGTCAATTGGCTGACCAATGACGGACCCTGGCATACCTTCCTGTGCCATTACACAGCTGTCATCATTATCAGTACCCATGGCACCTGATTCAGGTTCCCTGCTGCATGACACCAGAGCAGCACCAGAACCTGTGGGAGGGAAACAGGAAACACAGTTTACAATGTCTACACAATATTACCAGTGATGCACACATCCACACATGCACAGGTCCACACATGCACACATGCACACATGCACACATGCACAGGTGCACACATGCACACATGCACACAGTTGCACACATGCACACATGCACACAGTTGTACACAGTTGCACACAGTTGCACACTACTCAGTATGCGAGATATCAACACACAGACACAGACACTCCTGCATGCATACACAGAGCACAACTCAGTGAGCCTAATATTACTATTACTATCAAGACTATTAAAGGTATTGTTAATACACACTCACCAGCATGGATAGGCTGCATTGCTGTTACACCGGAGGGACCTGCAGAAGTGAGGAAACTAATGTCAGTGGGCACAACTGTGCCATTGTTACTGAGTATGATACAGGTCAGTAGTACAACAGTCGCCTTTCACAGGTCAGCTGCTGATATTGAGAATATCACACTTGCACATTGAATACTATGACGACAGCTACAAACCAAGGACACACCTCACACATGCATTAACTACCAGTGTACACAACAGTCAACTATACATATGGCATATTACCTGCACGCTCGCAGTCTTGCTGCTGCGTGGCTCCAGCCTCCATCATAATGCATGTCTGCTGCTGCTGTTGTTGTTGGCAGGCTGGAGCCACAACACTTTTGAGTAGTCCCTCCAGTCTGGTGAGTGGGGGATGTGTAGCCACCCCACCACCTGTGGCAACCTGTTGCCTGTGGATATCCGACACACGCTGACAGACATTTCTGATTAAATCACTGCAGTGATGTCGTACTTGCTCATATGTCCTATTATGCGTGGCTATGTCATTTACCCGACAGACCAGGTCTTGCCACAGTGCAGCCCTCTCCTGCTGATTCTGGCTGATGCGGGAAAAGAGTATTGCATAATCCCACACCAGGCTCTGGTGTATCTCCTCATCCTCAGCTGCTGAGTAAGCTGGATTGTGCTGGTGAGCCATAGTCCTGTAAAAGGAAATAACGGGATATTAGCTAAATATGTCAGCAGAATTTGGCACACATGCTACACATGCTACTCGACTGTTGTGATACAACATATCTCACATATATAGCATCTGTCTGTCTATTGTTGGATACACATGTAAATGGCCAGGTATCAGTGCTCAGCCAACAACTGTGCAACAGTACCTGGCACACTCCATATGAGATACTACCAAACCCCAGCAGTCAGAACACTGATTCAGGTCCAAAGCACCTCCTCACTCAGGGGGTTTGTATCGAGGTACTGTATGGGGTACATCAACAACTACTGTGAGCTGACCACAAACTAATTGCCCTGGATATACATATCCCACCTCCACCACCAGCACAAACGACTATAGTGAATAACATTTCAAATGCAAATGTTACACTTTGTAACAGTGACATGGTATCCTTTCAGCCCACTGGGCCAGTGGAAGACACAACCCACAATGCTGACCCCTTCACAAATTATTTCTACGGACATCTCCAAGAATGCATGGATCATGCAATCCCATTTAAGAGCAAGACACTCTCCACAAAGGGACAGCATCCTGTCTGGTGGACCCCAGCCATAGACAGATTGTATAACAAAAGATGGAAGCTACTGCAAGACAGAGTATAATTCCATAAAGGGAAGGCATGTCTGATCAGCACTAGTAAGGAGCTATTTTCTCACATACAAATATCCATGGTCAACTTTGAGAGGGAAATCAACAGGGACACTACAGATAACCACAAGGCCTTCTTCAGTTATGTTAGCAACCTGGTCAGAAACCCTCCACTATGCTCATAGTTAGTACACAACAAGAAATAATTCCCTGAACCCACAGATATTGGCAACATTGTGGCAGACAGGTTAGTGCAGGTTTCTTCCCTCCCTCTCCCCCAAAATAAGACATAGTTATCCCAGCTGACTGTAACCTCCCTGTCATCACAGTTGTCCAGGTGAGAGCCGCCCTCAGGAAAGCACAGTACACAACATGAATGGGACCTGACGGTATCCCCGGTTGCATGCTACATGAACTCCAAGAGGAGCTAAACACACATATAGAAGTGCTATGTAACACTAGCCTGACTACAGGATATGTACCTGTACACTGGCGCACAGCAGCAGTGGTTCCACTACACAAAGGATGCACGTCTACATACCACTACAATACAACACTGTACAATACATTACAATACAATACAATACAATATGCTATTGCCCCTGGGACTACAGCAGCATACTGTTCTGCTACCCTGACCATTGTAACACATGTGATGTGATGGTACCTGCTGCTGTCAAACAGTTACACAGGGTGACTCATATGGCATATTACCTATCTGACTAACATTCAGCAGGGGTATGTGTGACATGTACTCATGGGGAGTCTTGCTTCTTAACGCTGTGTGGTATATTGCAGGGTATGTCTTATCTGTGGGTAGGAACTTGTACCTCCACCATGTGCTCTCTATTGCAGTGTCACGGACGACACACAGCAGTCATTTAGGTTGTGGATGGTGTGAGGTGTTACTATGGTTGCTGGACATCTGTCATGAGTGTGACTTAAGTATGTTAATCCAGGAGTTGTAACCTCTATGTGGGTAGTATGTGCGTACTCTGTGGTGTTGTCAGTCACTGTGCATTGGTAATGTGTTTGAGTGCATTTTCACAGTGTTGTACATGTCACTGTGTCCTTCTCCATATCTGTAGCTGTCATGTGAGGTACATACTATGGCAGCCATTATGTGGTGTGGAGGGATACACTGACCTACATGTCCGTAGCTGACACACCATGTCTGGTGACACATACCATGTGCAGGTATTCCAGGAATAGTGTGCCACTGTGAATATCATTGTGGGGACTATTGTACACATTTATGACCCTGTTCACCCCTGACACATGCAGTGGTGGGCAGCCAATCACATAGCTGGTGGTTACTGGTGTAGGTGATTTGACATGGGGTATGGTACTCCAATTTTGACACTGGTGTTCACTCCATGCCTTTGTCACCAGGCACCTGTTGCAATACATATCAGAATATATATACATCTCTCTCTCTCTCTCTCTCTCTCTCTATATATATATATATATATATATATATATATATACATACACACACACACACACATATATATATATATATATATATATATATATATATATATATATATATATATATATATATATATATATATATATATATATATATATATATATTGATGTACATATATTGCTATAGATATGGAGGGGGTGTGACAGAGAGGGGGTGAGAGTGACAGAGGGGGTGGGACAGGGGGAGTGTGAGATAGTCATGTACAGTCATACCTGTAGATAGTCAGATCTGTCTGTCTATGTATATGTATCTACATATATCTATATCTGTATGTGTGTATTACATATATATGTTTGTACATATTCTATCTATCTACATCTGTCTATGTATTCCTACATCTCTCTCTATGTATGTATACATATATGCATATTTTATATATATATATATATATATATATATATATATATATATATATATATATATTTATATACATACCTACATATATTGACATACATACGTATCCATATGATAGATAGGTATATCAACATGTTTGTTTACAAAACTGTATACACACACTAACATACTGCTAAACATACATAACTGTGAGACCTACTTTGTACATTGCACTACAACCTACATTCAACCTACATTGATATGTGCACATAGATGCTCTCACATACAAATGTCTGTACAGCCTTCACTGATAGTTGCTGTATGTCCCCTGCCCTTTGCACATCTTCATATACATATGGATACAGACCAATGACACATATGGAGGGTTCACAGTATGTAGACTTTTATAGTATTACTTTACATTACCTGTGTTTGTCACAGCTGCTTGTGTTGCCGTCTGGTTTTGTGTCCTGATGCTCCACTTGCCAGTTGTCAGCTTTCAGGTGGTTGTTGCTGACCAGTTTTGTTTGTGTATGTTTAATTTTTTTTCTCTGTCTCTCTCTCTCTCTGTCTCTCCCTACCTCCACAGGGTGCAATGAAAGTATTGCATGTGTGGACTGGGAGTGCAGCATGCTTTTGTAGGTATCTCATATGTCCATGTGATGGCCTCTGCACCAATTGTTAGCCAGCATTTGCTAATTGCATGCAGCCAGTTGTGTACTGATTGCAGTTCTCACTGTGATTTCAGGACAGTGCTATAAAAAGGTATGTGAGATAGGCGTAGCCCTTTCAGATTGTAAGGAAGGGACCATGCTGGTATGCTGTGGACACTGTTCTGTGAGTGTAAAGGTTAGTATCTCACTCATATTTCCGGCTGTGCTGTAGATTAACATTTCTCCATTCATTTCTCCAGTTTCCTGTACTAACTGTGTATGTACACTGACACCTAAGACTACTACTACTGTTAATGTGGGTGTGTGCGCTTTCCTGTGGGACATGTGGTGTAACTGGTGTATAGCAGTGGCTCTTGCACTTTGTTGCTATGGCTTCAATATTTGCCCTTTACAGTCACTACCTGTATGCCTGCTAGGTGTCTTGACTGTAGTGTGTTGCTGTGGCTTTCCTATTTTCCATGTACATTCACACCTTGGAATGCTTGCTATATCTGCTAGGGTGTTACTGCATGCAGTGTGATCTGGCCATGGTGTGGGCCTTGACATCTATTAGGGTATTTGAGTATGCTGCTGAGCAGGCCCCAGAGACTCTCAGGTGCATCAGTTATCTGCCTCATGGAATGGTACATATCAGTGGGGTATACCCATGAAATTGTCTGGTATTCTGCAGTTGTGACTGTGGGATAGCATGAGCATATGTATTACTACACTATTTATGCCGTGCAAGTGGTGCATAGTTTCAGGAATTCATAGTTACCATTGCATGAGTTGTAACACCTTTCTGCTTACTGTTTGTACATTTCACATGGAATCTGTGGGGCATCCCTGTAACTCAGTCACTGTTGCTATGTCTAGGCTCTTAACTATTCAAATATGGCAGTGTCAGACCTCTCAAGTGTACAGATATTTGCAGGTTGTCCACATTTCTGCCTCATATTTTGGTCAATATCTCATGAACAGCTCTTTCTGGCAAATCACTCTGGGCTCAAGTCAGAATATAGTGACAAACATTTAAGTTTCAGACTTCATACCCTTCCAAACATCCAACAAAATGCAGAACCTGTTACTCTCTGAACTGTCTAAGTTTGTTGTAACATTATTTGGAATGTGTCCCTGTTTTTGGCCCTTTGCTCCACATATTTTACTACTTGGTCCAGATGTGTTCCTGTAAGAGGTTGTGGGGTATGGGAAGTGATTATCCTGCTGTGAGTATGTGTGTGGCTTGCAAGGTGCTACAGTGACATTATTACCTACTAGCTACCAACTAGCATGGTTGTTTCTGTTTGCACACTACTATTATATAAATCCACTAGATTTGACAGTAAATATACATGACATGCTTTGTGTACTACACATCCTATATTCCCTTTACATTCATTCCTACTATTACATGATATATTTATTGTAGCACAATGTTCTTATATAACAGTCATGGCTTAGTGGTAAGTCATGCAGACTAGTGTTTCCAATGTCCTGGGTTCGGGACTGATAGTGGGATTTTATTTTGCTTTTGAACAGAGTACAGGACCTGTCATTCAGAGTGACTAAGGCACTTTTAAGCAGTTGTAACCGGGTTAGCACTGGTTTGCATGGAGCTCCCGCATGCGCACTGGCGTTCAGCTCCACACACACCCGCTTACAACCGCTTAAAAGTGCTTACTCTTGCGCACACCCACGCTATTTTCTTTGAAAGAAATGAAAATGGGAAGACAGGAAAGTGGTGAAAAAGGGGTCACAAAGAGGGTAAGACAGTAAGGAAACAAGCTTGGGTTTTGCAGGAGGGATGTAGGTAAGGCCCATAGCTGCCCATTTCTTCATCAGCAACAGCTGTGCATATATTTGTAATTTGGTGTGACATTTGAAACCTTCCACCCCTGAGAGAGGTGTAAGGACATCAATAATACTTGTTGTACAGCCAATTGTAATTGACAGTTTCCATGTCCAGCAGACATGTGTGCGAAATGGGCAGCTATGTATGGGGCATAATTTTTTTGTGGGTACAGAGTGCCCTTTTTTTTTTTTCCAGGTGAGAGCGGTATGTCAGGTAAAGGAAGTCGGTATAGCTGGGGAGGTAGGCTGGGTAGGTCAACAGACAAGACAAACAAGACGCATGCAGGGGTGGTGTATGACATGTGTAGGGGGGTTACACAATTGACGGGGATGGATGTTTGGATATCCAGAGCCCATGAGCCCACAGATGGCAACAGTGGAACTGATATCCCCACCCATGGGCAGTTGCCACTATGCCTTCACTGCCCAGGACAGGGCTGTTCTGGGGGCTCTTTAGGCCGGGCAGCAGGCATGCCTGTTAGTTGTGCCACCTGTGCCTCAAGCTGGTGTAGGGGCCCAAGAACAGCTTCCTGGATCTCCCTACGCATCACAGTCCGGACGCTATGGAGGGTGAGTGGTGGTTCTCCTCCAGCCACACTTGCAATGGGGGGACGAGCCCCATCCCCTGCAGCGCTTCCACCCGCAGGTGGCACAGGGCCACCGGAGGAGGGTCCGGACTGGGCACTACTGCCAGGTGCACTCACCATCTGAGGTGGGAGAGGTGGGTCCGCTGGAACCCGCCTTCCCTGTTGCCCTATGTTTTCCATTATGTCATGACAGTTTGGGTTAGTAACATACAACACCATTCACAATTCGCTGTAACAGCATGCATTAGTATTCTCATTAACCAAACACCCAGATATTCACACCATTGAACAGCATGCATAACACATGCATAATTTGAACAGCAATACACAGTCCAACAACATGCAGGGTTGATTGATGGCAACAGGCCATCAGGTTTGGATGTATGAACAGGGCAGATGCATCAACATACATGCAAATATGTATGACCCAACAGGACAAATGTCCAGGGGTGTTAATTGTGATTGCACATACCAATTTCACGTGGAATGGATTATATGTGGTTATAGGGTAGGGTGAAGAAAATATAATTAACACCTTCAACTACCAATACATATGCTGTACATTTCTACTAGCTGCAGATATATACACACTACAGTTCTACCTACAGTTTCCTATGTGATAACTACTTCAAGTTGGTGATAGGACTGTTACTGCTACATCAATGCACATTTTCATTTTTATTCATACACGTTCATATCTGGCTCTGTTCAGCTACATCATCCTGCTACATTTGCTTTATATAGCTATAGACAACTGTGGATGTTTGGTATTTCAGACAATCATACTATCTGCATATTGCAGACTGAGAGCAACATATCCAGATTTTGGGACACACATTCCAGCTGCAGTACTGTTTTCAACACATGTTGCTGTTTGGTTCTGCCTGTCACATTCATTTCATTCTGTACTGACTGCAGTATACTTTATTCAGGAGTTATTACTACTTTATTGGTGGATTCATAACTCTTTCTCACACTCTCTCACTTGTTTTATTTTTACAATTCAGGATGGTACTTACTTCTAGGCTTTATTGACATGTTTTACCTGTAGTTATTACAATCCTTTCCAACAGTCTCACTTCTGTCATGTTTCAGTATTTCAACAGGGATATATTTCACACATGTGTTTTGCTCATCTTCTGCAGCTGTACTTTTCAGCCTGCTGCAAGTTGTGTACTATTATATTACAGGTGGGGCATCTTTATTTCAGACTTTATTTCAGACATTTTCATTGTTCTGTTTTGATTACAGACTGCAACACACTTTTGTAATCAAGCAATACTTGCAAACACTCTTACACTGTTACTTGCACATTTTATTACTTAGTGACTACACTGCACTCTTTTGCTAACTGTCATACTTTTATATTTATTTACAGTTACAGGGAGAGGATTACTGACCTGCCTGGTGGTGCAACCGCACCAGCCTATCACCATAGGCTCTGCGGTTCGCAGAACGGACACCTGCAGCTGTAATATAAATAAAGTAATATTGGAATACACATCTCCATAATATCAGCTAGGTTAATTTCTTACATACATAATTAGATGTAACTTACTCAGTAGTGGGGCATTGGGCATTTGCCGGGCCTCCTGGATCGAAAGGTTCAGTTGGTCCTGCTTCCGTCTCTTCAGGTCCACATGGTAGTGACATACCTGCTCACCAGTCCTTGGAATCCCTGTGGCACTGTTAAGATCATGATCCAACCGGTCCCATGCCTCAGCCCTATATGCTCCCCACAGGACCTGGCCCTGCATGAGTTGGGCCTCATGATTGTGGACAAGGAGCCAAACCATATATTTGGACTCCTCAACGTCCCAACTCTGTGCTCGAAAGCAACTACCCTCACCTACTCCTGACATTCTGGCTGCAAGTTAGTTCTACAATCGGTCATGCTGAGTATTCCCACCTATGGGGCTTATATATGCCGTTTATCCCGCACTTATCTGTGATTTGCCATTTTGGAATTGTATCAGCTTCACAAAACCAGCTTTGTCATGCTCCTCTTTCTATTCATTCCTATATATTTGCTATTACTGCATTTCTAAATACAGCTGTCATGGCTTAGTGGTTCAGTACCTTGACTATGGTGCATGGCATACTGGGTTCGAACCTGGCCACTGCTTTTTATATTTTATGACTGTCTAGACAGGCTAGGAGGTGTGTCTGTGTAAAGGCAGTTTTGTTACAGCTTGCTCAACGTTGCCCGTCGGTTAGCTTGTTTGCGCGGTGCGCAGCTCAGCGCAAACGGGGTATGCTGGTTTACCCTTCATTTGGCTGTCAGCACACATATTACACTCAGCTCATCTAGGGGCACACAGTTTCAGTGTGTTAAACCACTGCTCACCTACGGGCACTCATTTTGCACCTGTTGAACCACTGCTCACCTATGGGCACTCATTTTGCACCTGTTAACCCACTGCTCACCTTCAGGCACTCATTTTACACCTGTTAAACCACTGCTCACCTACGGGCAGATGCACTCAACTTGTTAAACTATAGCTCAGCTATAGGCACATATGGCATTTTTTATTATTTTATCTCACATTTCTTCAAAATAAATGGCCCTTTTCATTACATTTTGCATAAAATATAACTTTATATGTATACATATATGTCAGGAACTTGTTTCGTGCTTATTTCACTAAAAATAAAAATTGATGTTGTGGGGGATCGAACCACGTCTGCCTGCACTTCAACCAATGTCTCTACCTCTACGCTATTGCTTTTTGGCTTACTTTGCATAGTTAGTTCTTATATGCTTTTCCACTTACTGCTAACTGTGGCTAAGCTACGGGCACGCCCGCGCAAACGAGCGCACTCACGGGCAAACATCTTTACAATTTAAAAAAATATATAACATGTTCATTTATATAATTTTATGTTCATAGTCTGTGGGGGCATGTGTTGTGTTGTGTTTATTCACATTTCCATGGAATCTGTCATGGGGGTTTACTTTAGGCACTTTTACTCTTCTGGGGGCATGTCCGTTTGCAGAGCTCGGACTACAGACACGCCCCTACTGTCCTCCACGGACCGTGTAAGCCTTAGGTGTGATTCAGCATGCCCTCATGCATATGCATGACATGCTGATGTCACACCGTTTAACTGCAGCCTCTGTGTAAGCCTTGTAACTCTTACACAGAGGCTTTGTGAATCCTGCCCACTGTCTGTAACACAAACAGTAGACCATCTTGTCATTCATGCATTAGAAATTGCATGGCCTGCATCATATGCTAATGACTGTATAGTAATACAGAAATGAGAAACTTTATCATAATGAATCCAACTGAGAATGTAAATATGGGTAAACAACATTGCATTGTGAGTCAGGAGCATTAAAAAATGGTGTGATCAGCTGAAAATGACAGTGTGTTCGTACACCATTATTTCTTGACAAGCAGAGGAAGAGACTGTACTTTGATGCCAGAAGCAGCAGGCATGTTAACTGAACAGGACATGCTAGAGGCTGCTTTCTCAGTCAGTGTCTAGTACAGAGATCCCTATCACAATGACAGAAGAATCTGACCATGCCTTATGTATCATCCCCTGTCCAACAGAAACATTAAGTGTACTCTGTATGGCACTGGGTAGACATGTAAAATAAAAATTCACTTCCTAGTTGGCAGCATGCTGCTAAAAGCAAAAAACAAGGAGAAAGGTCAACAGAAAGTTAAAACCATGCAGTAATATTAAAGTTTCATTTTGAATACAGACTAAGTACTTTCATCTCAATAATAAAAAAAAAAACATCAGAATCTGCTGATATGTTGGAGGCATGCGCTATTCTCATATGGAATCTCCCTGGATGTATGGAATAGCAGCTTGTGCAGACTCCATGGTATGTGAAACTTTCCCAATCATTGTTATTGTGACTGTTAGAGGACACAGTGTATGTATGACAGGCATCTGCCTCACAACTGCTGCAGCATTTCCTTGTTTTATGCTGCAGCAAGTGGAGATGCGTATGTAGTTCCCAATAAAGACAGAGGACAGAAGCAGCAGTATGAGTGCATTCTATGAAGCAGCCCATTCCTCTGAGTGCCCACAGGCCACTGATTGTACCCACGTTAATGTCAAGGCCTCAGCCGTTACATAGGGGCTATGGGACATCATGAGCAATGGTTATCGAATGTCAGGTGCATAGGCCACTGATTGTACCCACGTTAGTGTCAAGGCCTCAACCATTACATAGGGGATATGGGACATCATGAGTGATGGTTATCAAATGCCAGGTGCATAGGCCACTGATTGTACCCACATTAGTGTCAAGGCCTCCACCGTTACATAGGGGCTATGGGACATCATGAGCGATGGTTATCAAATGTCAGGTGCATATGCCACGTTAGTGTCAAGGCCTCAACCATTACATAGGGGCTATGGGACATCATAAGGGATGGTTATCAAATGTTAGCTGTTGTGTATAGCACAGGGTATTATATATGATGTGTCTGTGTACCACCCAATCAGTCTAGACATTCTTGCATTTGACACACATCTGGCCTATGACAGTGATTTGTGTAGGGTAGTTTCCAACAGTGACATCTTATTGTTGATGGCAGATATTCCCTAAAGTGATGGTTCATGACACCGATGCATATCCTACTGGTCATCTGTGCCCAAAACCCACAGTCAGTGTTCATGCAGGACCGCATATCCTACTAGTCATCTGTGCCCAAAACCCACAGTCAGTGGTCATGCAGGACCTGCAGTAGTACATTGGTCTCTAACTTAAAGAATGTTCCACGTGCTTCCTCTCCTTAGCCACCATGTATCTGCCAGTTAGTGTGGACATACAGCTATGGAGAGTGAATAGACACAAAACATATGCAGCACTATCAGTAAGGGTCACAAATTCATAAAGCAACTGCATCACTAAAAGGTACCATGCCTTCCTTGATCCAATATCACAGGACAATTTCACATATAAATCCAGTAAGATAGCACGTTGACACACTGTATTATGACATGTAACTTCTCAGCAGTAAACACTTACCTATATCCAAGAAAGCAGTTCTGCAAATATTCAGCCCAGCTCAGCACTGATTAGTGTGCACTGTCCCCACTTCACATTATCCTCTTTGTTCTGTATCTGCCCAACAGACACAGATATGCATTGTTACACATTCTTCTCTGAGTCACGTACCAAAGGTCAACAAATAGCCCTCAGTTGATAACTTTGTGGGCTCTTCCTGCCCACATCTGAGCCCTATCCTCTATCATCCATTGTCACAACCCTCTCTGTGCTAATCACACCCTTGCCAGAAAAAGACTTTTAATGGATTCAAATTCTAAGGAAGGTTAGGTCTCCACTCAAATTTAGGTTTGAGTCTTCACACACTCACAAACTCACACCCCCACACACACACACACATATAGACAGACATAGAGATACACCCACGCACATATACACAGACACAGACACAGAGATACACACATACACAAACACACAAAGGCTTTCCAGTCTCCCATCTAAAGTGTTTCTTATTGGACTTACTCGGTACTCACATAGAGCTACGAACAGAATGTACAAAACTATATTCACCCAAAGAAATGTGTTTCTCATTGTTTTAGTTTACTTTCACTTCTATAAAGCAGCCAATGGAGTACCAATGTGCTGTAACATGTTAAAAAGAGAGAAAGACTTTTAATTTGCAATCCATTGCAATTTGCAATCCTGTGGAATCCAAGTTAAGGAACAGAGTCCTGAATAGGATTGTTTGTCCACCCCACTAAGACTTTCTACATTGAACAGTCCTCTTATGAAACCCTGTGTACCTGAGTTCCTGCCTTATCCACTGTAAAGAAGCCCTGTGGAATCCATGTTAAGGAACAGAGTCCTGAATAGGATTGTTTGTCCACCCCACTAAGACTTTCTACCTTGAACAGTCCTCTTATGAAAGTATGTCCTGCTAATGTATTTTTAACTTATATCACTACAGGTATTTGACTTTCTTCCCAAGTTAACCAGCAGCCTACGCCCCTCCTTTCACAGTTAAATTACCCACTCTTACCCTCCCTCTGCATCTTTGACCTTAGGATAACTCTCTCCTTTACCACACCATATCCCAATAGTCTGCTCTCTGCTTGCTCTGCCTCTTGTTATTTCTTAGTTTGGCCACTAGGTGGCACCCTATTCACTAGTAAACTATATATCCCTTATTATCTCACTAGAGTTTTGTTTTTCCTGATACCTTTCTGGTATTAACCCCTTTCTATCTCTCTACTACACTCAACCTCTCTACCTCTCTAAGCCCTCAAACAATTATTTTACCTCTCCCAATCTATTTTCATCTCTCTACTTCATCCCATAGTCCACTCTTACCTTGCACTGTACCCAGTGCTTCTTTCACTTCTCACTGATTGTTTTCTGAACCCTGGTCCTCTCTCTGGCTCTTCCCGCTCTGTTCGCCCTGCGGGCTCACTCCACTCTCCTACCCCCAATTCCCACCCACCCCAGGTACCCCTAATCTTATACTTGCTTAGCCACACCCCCAATTTTCTCACATCCTATCAAATATCCTGCCTCGTTCACACTTACAAACTCCCCACTCCTATCTGACTGCCACACCCCATTCCCTACCTTCCTAATACTACTAATTTCCAACCTTGCCAAGCTCATCAATCTCAACATGCCCTTGACTTTTAAACTACTTTATCTACTCCTGCTACTTAACATCCTTCTTTTATACTATACCCTTACTTCCTACGAGTACTACACCCTCAGCAGATCTCCTAGCTTAACTAAACACACTAGCCCTGTCCTTCCCCTATTGAACAAACCTATATTAACCTCCTCTCATCCTGCCCTTACCTTCCCCCACACTATCACAGAGTACTCCATAACAAGTATCACACAACTAGAAAGTTCTACCTAATACCCTCTAAAAACTCAAAAATATTTCCTCTCCCTCAAACACTCTTACTGTTACACGGGGACATTCTCCCCAACCCTGGCCCAAATAATTCCCTCCTCCACACCCTCTCAAACCAAACTACTAACAATTTGAGTTCAGCTTTCTCTTCTAACTCCCTTTCAATAGCACACCTAAATATTCGTAGCATTAACAATAAAATTACACAACTCCATGCTTTAATTGACCTCTACTCATTTGATATTCTCTGTCTTACTGAAACCTGGCTTAAACCAGGCACCAAAGACAACAAAATTACTCCCCCTGGCTATAGCATTTTAAGGCGGGATCGTCTAAACAAAAAGGGTGGTGGAGTTGCTTTACTCTATAAATCTGAACTACAGGTGCCCTCTATTGACTCCCTACCTCCCTCCACTGCCAATGCTGAAATACTCTGCAGCAAATTCCAAGTAAATAAAAGAAAAGTCATATATATAATATCTTCCTATATCCCTCCTGGCAACAACTTGGATACACTTGAAAAAATTCTCAGTTGGCTCTCCTGTAGCTTTCCTCAGGAAACCATACTCTTAGGAGACTTCAATATTGATTGGAACTCCTGCATATCACCCAAACCCACCTATCACCTCAACCTCTTTAATTTTCAACAAACAATAAACTCCCCAACTAGGATTCACAAATCTACCAATTAACAAGCCATCTTAGACTGGATATTGGTCAACAATAATCCCCTCTCATATAAAACTGGTATACTCCCTGACAATATCAGCGACCATCTTCTCACCTATATCACTAAACAAAAAAATAACAATCTCAATCAGGCCAGCTATCGTACTATACATAACAAAAAAACTTTAACCTTCCTATTTTCCTCAATGAACTCAAACAATGTAACTAGTCAGCTCTAAAACACCTTCCACTGGAGGAAGCAGTTGCCCATTTCAGCAACACATCCTTCCAAATTCTTGAGCATCACACCCCCTCACACTTAATTACAACAGGATCCAAAGCTGCCCCTTGGCTTTCTAAAGAAACCAGGCAAACAATGCTATTAAGGAATAAACTATGGACAAAATGGAGAACTACTAAAAACCCAACTGACCATCAAAACTTCAAACACCTTAGAAATACCACAAAAAAACTTACCCATCTTGATAAAAAGAATTATTACCTTCAATATCAAGAAAATCAAAATCATAACCCCAAAAAATTCTGGTTAGGAATCAATAAACTGCTCCATCCAGGAAATACCAAAACACCTACTCCAGCTAACTTAGCACAGACCCCCACCCAACTTAATAGCCAATACATTCAACAACTTTTTCACTGAAACAGTCACCTCTCTAGCAAAGAATATGACTCCCCACACTTCCCTTAAAAACACCTCCCCTCAAAATAACACCCCCACTCTAACATTTAGTACAGTCTCCACAACCTATATACAAAAGTTACTCTCAAAACTTAAACCATGCACTCCTTCAGCTGACCAACTACCAGCTGAATATCTGCAGCTAGCAGCAGCAGAACTAGCATACCCAGTCTCCATTTTAATTAACAGAACAATAACCGAATCTACTATCCCTTCCCTCTGGAAAGTCTCCTATATCATTCCTCTGCATAAAGGAGGAAACACTAATGAACTTTTTAATTTCCGTCCTATAGCCTTATTATCACCACTATCTAAAATCATGGAGCGTTGTATACAGCAACAATTTTTACATCATCTTTTACATAATAGCCTACTTTCAGACTCCCAACATGGCTTTAGACCTTTCCATAGCACTTCCACTGCTCTTCTCTCCTTCACAGACACTATCAACAAACATCGCAATAACAACCTATACTCTTCTGCTTTATTTCTTCACCTCTCTAAAGCCTTTGATATGGTCAACCATCAACTTATGCTAGACACTTTGAAATCTCTCTCACTTGAACCTTCAGCATTGCACTGATTTGACTCTTATCTGAAAGATAGACAACAAGCAGTCCTTTGGGACAGCCATCTATCCTCTCAGCTCCCAGTCACTATTAGTGTCCCTCAAGGATCCATCTTAGGACCCCTTCTCTTCTCCATATTTATAAATAACCTGTGTATTTCACTCCCAACACCCTCATGTATTCAATATGCAGACAATTCAACTCTCATCTGTTCTGCTGTATCTCCCACTGAACTTCATTCTTCCACCCAAAAAGTCTTTACAGCAGCAGAAAAATGGTTCCAAGATATCTGTCTCCTCCTTAATCCCAAAAAACTAAATTATTACTTTTCTCACCAACTCTTAAATCTGCCCCTCTCTCCTTTTCTATTGTGTCTGACAATGGCACTATCATTACACCTGATAGTTCCACTAAACTACTAGGTGTTACAATAGATAATCAACTAAACTTTGATTACCACATTGACCTAACTATCAAAGCTGTTAATAAAAAGATAGGTGCCCTCTATAGACTTAAGCCCTTTCTAACAACAACTACCAGGGTGTCTTTAGCCCAAACTCATCTTATCTCTACATTATTATATGCCTCCCCATCTTTCATAAACCTTTCAAAATCTAACCTTCAGAAACTTGCCACAGCCTACCACAGCATTGCCAGGTTTGCCACAGGTTCCCCATTTCTCACCCATCATTGTGTTAATCTCAAAAAGCTTGACTGGCTTGAACTTCAAAATCTCATTCTCCTATATCAGTTAGTTATTACCTATAAACTTCTCCATTACCCTTCTAATACACCCATACTAAATAACCTTGTTGTCCCTTACAGGAATCTTACTTCCCTTCACTCAGCTAACAAATTACTAGTGGCCACCCTCAAAACACACAATAAAGCTGGGGTCTCCTTGTTTACAAATACCATTGGCTCATACTGGAATAAACTTCCCATAGAACTGACCACTCTAGGTTCATCACAACTTTTCAAAAAACAACTAAGAAACTATTTTAAAACTCACTGGCTATGCCCTTGCTCAAATCCTGACTGACCTCAATATCCATCTCCCTTTTCAGCTTTTTCCATTACTCTTCCACATGTCCCTATCACTAGTATTACCCCTCCTCTGTAGCTCACCTACCATCCACATGGATATTACTTTTCCTATACTTTCTACTTCTCTTTATTCTTGTCATATTACTGCAACCTTTACTTGTTATATTACTGCAACCTATCATCTCACCTTGTATCTAAATCACCCAGCTGATAAAATCTGTTTCTTAAAACTAGTGCCCTGGCACAAAATGTTTATCAAAATTGTTAATACTGTAAATAACTGAATATAGTCTTGTGTGAGTTACTGCTTTATTTCTTCTTTAATTATACTATTCCTACTCTGGCAAAGATTTTGAAATAGAAATCCTCACTCTTTGTTATAGTTTTGCTAAATTACTTTTGCACTGTTACTATGCTACTTGGGAATAGTTCTCTACATGCTTATAATTTATATCTTATTGTGCTATTTTTACTTTATTTTTATTATTATTATTTACTAGTATATAGTGGAGCTTTTCTCCTCTGGCCTCTGCTGAAAATGGACATGTATCCAGCCAGACTAGCCCGGTCAACAAATGTAAAATAAAATAAATAAATAAATAATTTACTTTGCCAGGGAATAGAACACTCAATAGGTATACAGTTTCACAGGAGGGACCTGTGCCCATGAGTAGCGTGGTATAGTGCCACCACTGGTTTCTCACATAGTTCATAGCAGCTGTCCTTGTGGTCCATTGACCTGGTATCACCTGGTATGCTGGCCTTTTGCAAAGAAAGGCTAGTGCAGTGTTGTTTGGAAAGGTATGCAAACTAGCTCCAGTTCAATATTTACAAGTGCTGCATTGATAGCATTTACACATGTGGTAAGACTGCATAACATAATTTGTAAACTTTTGCTTTATAAAACTTGTCTTCTCATATGTAATAAAACTTGGTCTCTCAGGCCATGGTAATGGTGTTGTCTATTTTCTTTGTTAGTCATAGCAGTGTAAGCACTATATTCATAGTCTACAAAACTGGAAAATATGTAGATTCCAGCCTCTAAAGCTTCATGTATTAAAAGGGGTCTTCATCTATCTTCAAACCTATCAGTTCCAGACCTGCAATGACATAGCTCTTACCCAGCCATCCTTTATCTCCACTCTGTAACACTTTCACCTGCTACATCCAAAAGTGACCTTTCTTACTTTGTTTAGATACACTTTTGGAAAAATCTATGAGGGAAGTAGCAGCTGGCTAAGCTGTCAATTGTCCTCTTCATCAAAGTATATTCAGGATGTATTTTCATAAAATAGTGTTCTGCAATGGTGCAATCTGCATTGCTTCTTTCCGGTCATCATTACATGGTTTAGTGTTAGTACTACTCAAATGGAAGAAAATACTTACAAATATGATCATATCTTCCTTCGCTGCCATACTAGCCAAGTGTTGTTACCAGCAAACAGCAGTAACATACCTTTCTGTGGAGAAAAGAAGATGACTTCATTTTTGAGAATTTAACAATGCTGTAAGACTTTTATTCCAAAATTATAATAGCATTTGATTTATGAATTGCTTTTACATCTCTTCATATTAAATGAGTGGCACATGATAAAACAGGCCAAGTCAAAACCTCATGACTTTGGAACAGTTAAGTTTTGTTGTAGTATTCTGCATATTCAAAGAAAAAGGGACAAATTGTACATTAAAAACACTTGCCAGAAAGTTGCTGTTTCACAATGATGTATATAATGTTTCATATGTAGTGTCAGGGGCTAACACAGTTAACACACATTAATGTAATTATAGTGCCTGATTTGGGGGTCAAATCAATTTATTTAATTGGGTATAATGAAGTTACTCTCCTCCAAGAAATAACCATAAAGCTATCAGGGGAAATGTTATTAGATATATAAAATCCTGTGTTAGCTTGGTATATTTCAATTAACCTTGCTAAAAGCAAAATTCTTAAAATATGACTGAAGCATAAAATGACATTATATATTAGAGTCAGGATCAGTAAGGAACATGTATTTCACTTTCACCAAGGACCTGTGTGGTATAAGAGCATTCATTAATAAGAGCAAAAATTAATGCCATCTTTTCAAATTAGCTGCAGTCAAAGTTAAACAACACTGCATTCTCAAATACATGTATAACATTAAAAATTCAGAATGCAAATGTTAGTGCCTGTTTTTAATATATGTTAGTGCATGTACACATATTTGCAGCTATGCTCATTTCTAGTTATATTTGATTTGAGCCTAATTGATGCCTGTGAAAGTCTAAGACATGGAAATGACCCTCAGTAATATAGTCAGAAATGGATAAATTTAAACCATTATAACCCACTACTTGAATGCATTTCCTGTGATAGTATTAAGGATTTTGTTGCCATGCAGACTGCTTATTATAATGTGCTTGCTCTACTAGTTAACATCTTCTGATGATAAACAGTTTGGGATACACATAGCACAAATGAACATCTGGTAGGGCAAAGTGCTCTGCCTAACAATACTAACAAACCTCACTCTGTAGTCTATAGGCGTGATTCTTTCAATCTCCCATAACATACTGAATGACTTTTTGCAAGCTGCCTATCAAACCAAACTATGACTATGAGCGACTCCTGAAAAACTACATTTATAACAAGTTAATGGCCTCATTAACATGTTTACAGTTTATTTAGTAGAATTTTAGTAAGTACACAGTCAGACTCACGATGAAGATATGCATTAGTGTTCCTGAGTGAACCGTGGAGAATGAGCATTGCAGTCAGCTACCCAAAGACAGTTTAACTAAGGTCAGCTGTAACTTGTAGGTCATAAAACAGTATTTACACATTCTTTTATTTAACCTGGTCAGTGAAATAGTTGATTAGATCATTAGAAAAGAAGATCTTGTCACAAAGTGATAGCTTAGAAATGAAACTCCGAAGCAGTATTTGAATATATATACATTCCAAAGTAAGAAATGGGAACTCATAATGAAAGAAAATGTTCATTAAAAATCTAAGGTGAGGAATTGATTTTCAGCGCTTGCCCTGGTCTAATTCCAAATGAGACATTACAGCAGTTTCTTCTGTTAATGTATTCACATTGTTTACATGTGTCAAAAAGTCACCATATTATCTGAAAACTTGTAGGTTCAGTCTTGGCATGAATCACCCATAAAGAGTTTTTTTTAGATCTTGTTTAGTGTTTCCTCTCTTAGGCAACTGCAATTTGTCTTTCAGCTTCCATTTCATCCACTCTCTTGATTCCAGAGAGATCCAAAATGATTACTTAAGCTTTCTCCAGTGGTTTCTGAGCTTGCCATGCAAAGCGAGTTCTTGGGTTGGTTGTCGCATTTTCATTTCTCCAACCTTTTGTTGCACTCTTTAATTTTCTTACCTATGTTACTCATTTGGTAGTATACACTGTATTAAATCATTTATAGGTTTATATTTCATAGGTTTACTAAGCTAATGACCATAAGGGCCTTTTTAAGACTAGCCATGCATCCCAAATCTCTGACAAGTTCTGATACCTTTGATAAGTGTAAGCAGGGGCTTGGGAGGTGAAACACAGTTGTTATGCAACACAGATTTGCAAACTTTCTTTTCATTTCATTAGGAAGAAAATTACGTATGAATCGTCTGGTATGTTGTCCACCAGAAAGAAATAAAACTATTTTAACTGTATGTGCACCATTTCCTTAAGCATATCACTCACTGCTTTTCTGATTTTTATTTTAAACGAATTTTCAGAAAAATGCTTCTTTGTCCTTGTCATGAAATTGTCATTGAAGTTAGCAATGTCTTACATTATGTTGTGGTATCTACGACAATTTAACATTGTTTCACCTTGCTGCACCTGCGGTTGTGGTTGGAGTATATAACTGTT
The DNA here is from genome assembly GCF_019279795.1 of Protopterus annectens. NCBI lineage: Eukaryota > Metazoa > Chordata > Ceratodontiformes > Protopteridae > Protopterus > Protopterus annectens. The sequence goes on from NC_056749.1 coordinate 788,149,993, forward strand.
AGAAAAATATGTATTAATGTATATGTTTAGTGCTTATTAGAAGCTAAAAGGGTTAACACATTTCATTCTATTTTATGTACAGCTTAATTCTGTATGAAATTACAAGATGCTTTTTCAAACTGCAGTATGCTTTCTGAAATTGCAAGATGCCCTCTGACCTAGTATTTGCTAGCACAAGCAAAATTCATGTTTATGCCTTTTGGAAATTTACTGAGAAGCAGGTGATTATCTGCTAGGTCAGGAAAATAATGAATAGAACAATACTGTTTTCTATAATGTTATTGAACTTGAACAATCAGCTCTGTTCATGTTATGAGAACATGCACAGCTGCAGAAAAGAAAGATACATCGAACAAAGACTGCTTGAAGAAATGAACTATAATCTGTACTTGCTTTGTGCTCGAATTAGCCATAGTACCTTGAATGGCAACATTGCATAGTGAGAAGTTGTATCTGACCGGTGGTCATCAAGGCCATGTTGTTTTTCTTAGGAAGTTTTTTTTGTAAACTTGATGTGCCAGCAGAAAATCATGGACAAACAGCTGCTATGAAATAATATTGAAAGAACTTGTGATTTATTACGTCAGCTTAGTAGGCAATGTCTTGTAAGAAATGTATAAGAATAGCTTCACTTCCTGATTCTAGTTAGGCAAACTCTGTATTAGCACATTTTTGTCTCCTTGCTGCAAGATTAAACCTGCCGTGTGTTGATCTTTTTGAAGTTGTTTTTCCTTTGACAATAACCTTACATTGAAAGGATGTTATACATCGATTAAAGAGTTGCTGTTTATGCCATCTTATCTGGTTGCCAGGGTACTCTGTTTGTGGCACAGTCATTCACATTTAATATTGAACTGCAGCACTGCACATGCATCTTATCTTCCATGTGTGCTGCATCCTGACAAATGGTATAACAAATCTCTGCTACAATGTATCAAGTGTAATGTAGTATAATGCAGAGAGCACTGATTCTGCTCCTAAAATTAGGAAAACTATTATCTAGTTATGCAATCGCAACTATGACACCAGGTCATAACAGCTTCTAAAGGTACAGAAAGCTCTTATTGTGCCATTGTGCCCCTTTTTAAGCTACTATAATTGGGTCAGAAGTTACAGAACACAATAGCCACAGCCAGCAGTGATTTTAAAGCTTTAAAAACTGTAATACACCTCAGAAAGCATCAAAAATTGCAAAAATATGGCAGACAAAGAAAGTTTAAAGCTGTTGGTTGCATTTGTGGCAGCAACAAAGCTTTTATACCTTTCAAGGTGTAAGATACTTGTCAGGATAGCTGATATGTCACGTATTATAAAGAGTTATGATTTGCTTTCTTAGATCATAACTAACTTGTTATGTGTGCTTGAGTGGTAAGTCACGATTCACCTCTACAATTTTGCTTTGCTATATTGTAGATGTGACTTTTTTGTGCTGTGTGTGTTGATCAAGACTTACAGTGCTATAAGTGTAAGATGGCCAGTTTGGTTTAATTAAGATGCTGATGTCTGTGCTGGCTAGGTTCTACATTGAATGCTGTCTCAGAGTCAGAAAAGTGGAAGAATGTGTGTTTTGCTTTTATACAGATAGACAGATGGGCAGACAAACAAATAGGCAGATAGCTATAGGTATAGGTATAGATTTCTGAGTGTGTGTGTGTGTGTGTGTGTGTGTGTGTGTGTGTGTGTGTGTGTGTGTGTGTGTGTGTGTGTGTGTGTGTGTGTGTGTTTATGTATACATATCTATATAGTAAAGGGGTGAAGGGGATTACTCCATGTCAGGAATGCAGGAGGCATTCCCACGTTCAAACGATTTGTGTGTTTTATCACTTTGGAAGTATCACTGTTTTAAGGAATGTCTTGCTAAGGTTTTAGATATTATCAATTAAATGAGATGTAATTCTTTAGAGTAAATACAAATGTCTTGGCATCCCTGTCTCAAACCCAGAGTGAGTTGGTTATGATCAGAGACCTAATCATAATCCTCCAAACTGCATTATATTCCTTTTCAGCAGCTATTGAGCTTTGAACTAGAATGCCTTAACCTGATAGGACGTGTTATTTTCTGCATAAGCTAAGAATAAACAGTTGCCCTTGCTAGACTATTTGTTGTGCAGTCTTTATTTTTAAAGAGATAAGGTATTCATCTATAATAGTGCAAAACTATGAGTACAACAGTATCTGACTTAAAATAAACTATGTCTAGGGAATGCCATATAATCCAATGATATCTGCATATCCGCATATTCCAAACATTTCACATCGGTATCAGTGAATGTAGAAACATGGAAAGCTTCTTAGTCATGTATTTATGCCCAAATGTGATG